>NC_089519.1:36818765-36963765 GCF_963924715.1 Thunnus thynnus
GTCAGGCTGGCGGTGTAACCTTGTAGTGTTGTGTGTGTGTGTGTGTGTGTGTGTGTGTTGTGTGGTGTGTGTGTGTGTGTGTGTGTGCGCAGGGCCCGGTTCACGTCAGGCTGAAGGGGGGAGAGTGTGTTCATGTCAGGGAGAAATCTTGGCCGACTGCCTGGTGAAACAAAGCCTGGTTACGGCGCTGAGGCGTGGCTCGGAGTGGCTTTCACGTTCCACCGCTCTGAAAAACAAGAAGTGTGCATGCCATTCCTTATAGGGCAGCTTCACACCGACAGACAAAAAAAATTAAAAAAAAGACAAGGAGGAAGAGTGTGAAAGAAGACGAAGGAACGAGCTGGGTCACAGAACCCGGGCCGGGCTGCAGGCTGCAGTAACACTTGTCATGCGTGTAACTTCAGCCTCCAGCTGCATTATTCAGACACAAAGCACTGGAGAGGTGCTGCTCCCAACATACACATCTAAGTCTCTGTGAGGAGCAGGGTGTTATGGGTAGTCGCAGAGGAGCGGACGCCTGCAAACTTCCAAATCTCGACATCAAGCGAGTTCATTGACAGTTTCTGTTCCTTTGGGACATAAAAGAAGCAGACATGTAAACGTCTGTGAGCGACCTCCAGGGAAACATGAGATTGAAACGTTAGTTTGAAGATGTTTTCTGCAGAGACGTGACGCTGTGTGCAGCTGCGTTATCTCACTTGTACTATAAGATAGAATGAACTTCATAATTAAAACGTTTTAATTGGGAGCCTGTCGGTGTTGCAGATGTTTCTTAATTCTAATTGACAGGTTGTGTTAACATGAGAAGAAGTCTGGAAGGACGTATCATGTGGTTCTGATATCACCAACATGACGGCAGAACAGTCAGCTGTCACAACTAAAATCCGCTCCGATCCAAGTGTGAACGAGACGCACACGGCAGAACACTAAGATGAAGGAAGCTGGAGGCTGCTAGGTACGGCAACACCACTTGGTCAAACTATTAACATACAAGATTACATAATTCTGCCAGTTACTGCAAGTTATTTTGTTTATGAATCAATCGATAAATATCACTATATTGACAGTTAATCATTATATATTTGACAAAGTGTCTGTTCTGTATCATTGTATCAGTTTGTTTATTCATTACAGGTTTTAGGTTTCTCCAGTAACAACAGACACCATAAACCATAATGCACAATAGACGAGCACTTACCAAATTTCAACCAAACAGAACAGAACTCATGTGTGATACTTCCCAAACTGGTAACCAGGTAGGCAAACTCTTTCTAAAAACCAAGTGCCTACAAACAAATTGACAAACCCCCCATCATCACAGGAGGTAGCAAAAACAAAAGCGGGCCAAATTACCACAGAGGCTACATTTCATCTTACCAAAGCGGTTCATTTGATCCTGGACGAGCCCCCAATATGTCACAACCTGGCTCAAGGCTGGACAAAGGAGGGGAGACCACATGAGTTATAACTAAAAATAGATTTATTGTACATAACTTAAAGATAAATGAAACTTAAAATGAAGCTTAAATGGCAGCTGGAGGCAGTCCAGGTGAGCTGAATCCTCCAGACGACCCGACTCCGCCCACCAGGCTCCTGCAGGTAGCGTCTGTTCGGAGAGCGTCGTCACACTGTCCAGGTCGTCTCCTCTGAGGACGTCATGCTGACTCAGCTGGAATATCTCCATCATGTTTCCTCTATATGCTTTCAAGCTTCTAAACAATGCATGTAATAATCATGACGAGCACAAACCATGCACACTTCCTCTGGTTGGAGCTGGTGGTGAGAGAACGGGAACATTTACAGGATAGTTTCAGTTGTTCGGCTCTATTGTGTCACATGCAGACACCGTTTCTGTCTCCTGCAGAATAAACAGACAAATAAGCGGTGACACTAACTACCCACTAACTATGTGTAATGTCTGTGCAGAGCTGCAGAAGCTGTACAAACACTGTGAACAAGCAGATATGAATTAATCCTCTGCACACAAACGTTACAAAGACACATGACGATGAGCAGCAGAGCCACGAGCAGATGAGCACATCTGTCTGCCTCTCTGCGAGGGGAAAATATCACTTAATTAGTGAAGGAAATGGGCTGCGAGAACAAGGCAGCGGAAAGATAAGAGCGGGAGAATTACTCGCCGCTCCGGCGGTGATGATGATGATGATGATGCACGTGCTGCAGAGGCGTCACATCACATCCTTCGCTGTGCATTTACAGCCAAACACATGTACAACGACTGTCACATTAAAACTGACCTTCTACACAAAGCGGCTGGTGTGTGTGTGTGTGTTTTGCACTTTAGAGCTGCAACGATTAGTTGACTGACAGAAAATAAAGTGTGAACTATTTTGATGATCTAATTATTGTTTCAGTCTTTTTTTTTTAAATCAAAAATGACTGTACATGTACATGAGCCTTTACGCCATAACTATACGTGCGCTCTTACACCCCAGCGGAGGTGATATCAGCTAGTTAAAGCTAATCAGAGCGTCTCTGTTACCAAAAAGTAGTAACCAAACATGGCGTCTGTGGTGTATTTACTGCCCAGAATAAAGAAAAAAGAAAAGCCAGAACATGTGATGTGAGATATTTGAGTCACTCGTTGAGGACAGATGGAGACTTCCTGTCTGAATGAAGAGGAGACAAAGTTCAGCTGGAGCTTTGTCAAACTCATCAGCATCATTGTTTTGAGTGGAAGTGAGCCAGAAAGAAACAGGTCAGCGTTTTCTTCTTGTTCAGACAATACAACATCCTCTGTCCTTAGACAATCAAATCAGGAAAAACTCACAAAAAAAACCCTCAGGAAGAAGAGGAGGAGGAGGAGGAGGAGGAGGAGGAGGAGGAGGGATCCCTCTTCCAGGACACTCTAAAAAAATCTTAAAAACATAGTAATAACTGTAAAAGTGCACAACGGTTGAATTGTTACTGTCCAGTGTGTTTAATCACAGGTACATCAGCACTGAGCAGCTTCCAGTCAAACCTCACTGAATAAATGAAGATGAACAGATCAATCAACAAAAACTGTTTTCATGCGACAAAGAAAAGCAGCAAATCTTCACGATCAAGAAGCTGGAAACGATGAATGTTGATTCATTTTCTGTTGATCGACTAATCAATTAATGGATTAGTTGTTTCAGTTCTGACTGAAAGCTGTGTGGAAACTTTACTGATTAAGTTTTAGAAGGACTGTGTGGAGCGACGACTGCGACGGCCTTCGTTTTAAAATGCATTTATTGTGAAGTGTGAGCAGGAAGCGTTGGTGTGATATCGGCAGCTTTACGTCTCCATCCATCCTCTCGTCGGCGTGTTGGTGTTCGGCCGGCCGTCGTCCTCTCGGTGGTGTATTTATAGCCGAGGCCGGAGAGGAAGGAAGCCGAGCGGCAAACATCCTTCTGAGCTGCAGCGCTGTGACCGTGTGACCCGCTAACAGAGCTCACGCATGACTTCACCTCGACGTCACGTCCCAGCAGCCCCCCGGGAACAAAAAATGCTTTTATATTTGGGTGTAATTGACCGACAGTAATGCCCATAAAGATGGTTATTTGGAGATTTAACCAGAGTTCACCAGAGTGTTCAGGGAGAGCTGGTCATCTGTTATGATACACACACAAAAATAAGGGTTTTTAAAGGGTTTGTTGGGCCAAAGAAAAGAATAAATCATGAATAGGTAGAGCAATGAAGCCTAATGCTGAGCTCTACTGCTGCCTGATTCTGAGCTCTACTGCTGCCAGATACTGAGCTCTACTGCTGCCTAATAATGAGCTCTACTGCTGCCAGAAAGTGAGCTCTACTGCCGCAGATACTGAGCTCTACTGTTGCCTGATAATGAGCTCTACTACCGCCAGATACTGAACTCTATTGCCACCTGATAATGAGCTCTATTGCTGCCAGATACTGAGCTCTACTGCCCCCTAATAATGAGCTCTATTGCCACCAGATACTGAGCTCTGCTGCTGCCAGATACTGAGCTCTACTGCCGCCAGATACTGAGCTCTACTGCCGCCTAATAATAAGCTCTACTGCTGCAGATAATGAGCTCTACTGCCGCAGATACTGAGCTCTACTGCCACCTAATAATGAGCTCTACTGCCGCAGATACTGAGCTCTACTGTTGCCTGATAATGAGCTCTACTACCGCCAGATACTGAACTCTATTGCCACCTGATAATGAGCTCTATTGCTGCCAGATACTGAGCTCTACTGCCCCCTAATAATGAGCTCTATTGCCGCCAGATACTGAGCTCTACTGCCCCCTAATAATGAGCTCTATTGCCGCCAGATACTGAGCTCTGCTGCTGCCAGATACTGAGCTCTACTGCCGCCAGATACTGAGCTCTACTGCCGCCTAATAATAAGCTCTACTGCTGCAGATACTGAGCTCTACTGCTGCCAGATACTGAGCTCTACTGCCGCCTAATAATAAGCTCTACTGCTGCAGATACTGAGCTCTACTGCTGCCTAATAATGAGCTCTACTGCTGCAGATACTGAGCTCTACTGCTGCCAGATACTGAGCTCTACTGCTGCAGATACTGAGCTCTACTGCCACCTAATAATGAGCTCTACTGCCGCAGATACTGAGCTCTACTGCCACCTAATAATGAGCTCTACTGCCGCCAGATACTGAGCTCTGCTGCTGCCAGATAGTGAGCTCTACTGCCATCTAATAATGAGCTCTACTGCCGCAGATACTGAGCTCTACTGCCATCTAATAATGAGCTCTACTGCCACCTAATAATGAAGTTATTTTAAACATCAATAAGTCTGATTAGTGACATTGATGTCAGCCTACAATCATATATGAGCATGTATGCACCTCCTCCCCTCTCTTCAGGAAACGTTCTACACAGAAGACTTTGTTTTCGTATAACACACACTGAGTAATCTCTCCCATCTTGTGTGCCAGCTTCCTCTGTTTCCTCTTCCTCTTCCCTGCAGAGGATTACCTCAGAGGAAGTGACAGTGACATGCAGTCCGTCTGCAGCGGAGCATTCAAACAACACGGCTGCAGAACAAATGGATTTGCAGCTGAAATTGGTTTCCAGCACCATCAGCTGCAGGAGGAGGAGGAGGATGAGGAGATGGAGGAGGAAGAAGAGGAGGAGGGGTTGTCAGCTCCGTCCCGCTCTGATCGGCTCGGAGCTCAATGGGAAGGAAAATTAAAAATCAAGGAGTACAAGAGAGCAGCAGTTTCACGATGTATCTGCTCTGTGGAGCTCGTCTCCCATCTTCTGTAATACAAAACAGCTCAAACAGCCAGAAGACGCTGCGCTGTGATTGGCTGGGACGTTGTAATGAAGGTAAATGGTGCACAAATGCCACATAGAGCCACACGTCATTACCTCACAGGAAGTGATTTCCTTTATGGATGTACTGTCATCACACCACAGGTCGGCTGATGACTCTAACTTATGTAATATAACAGACAGAGAGCTTGAATGCACACAGAGCAGAAGCATCTGATTGGTCGAACACTCTGCAACACCTGCACTGGGTTTAGAGGGACAAGTTTCTGAGCGACGTCATCAGTGAGCAGGGGACAAAAAACAAACCAGAATGACTGAGAACTTATGAGAAGATCAAGATGTAAAGTTGTTTTTGTGCTGGAGGGAAAAAACGTTCATTTATCTCCAGAAGTTGGATGATTTTACACTGAAACTGCAGGAAGAAACATTTGTCTTAAGTTCAGACAGTTTGTGTTTAAGGCTGTTTAATGACACTGTCAGACTCTGTGATCAATACTTTGGTGATCACTTCGATGTGTAGTTTCAGTGTTTCTGTGTAATCTGAAGGCTTCAGATGGAAAATGCTTAACGTTGTTACATTTAGAACTTTTCAGAGAAAAAAAGCCCAACAGTTGTGCAGAGTCATGATCCTGTAGCTGATCAATAATACTGATTAAATCCTGTATTGACATAGTTTCTTATGATTGAATCTTTGCCTATATTCACTCAGTCCAATTTCATGCTAGCGCTTATATTCTTTCCTTTTTTTTATGCTAATGATGAAAAATGCTAACATTACTTTTTTATGTTTAATGATAACGTTTTCTTAACTTTGAATCATAATGTTATTTAAAATTTTAATGATAATGTTATTTTTTATGTTACTGTTACTTCTATATTTTTTAAGCTAACGTTATTACGTTACAGCCAACTTTGTGTATTCTGTGTTAGTGTGACACATACGATGTTTATATCTAATTGCCCACATACTCACATGTGTTATTTTATATATGTATGCACTTTATTGTTGCATGTTTACAGACACCCCCCATTCAATTTCAAGCATTTCTATTTTGAGTATAAAAGGCAGGTATATGCCTGCAGGTATATAAGCTGCAGGTTTGCTCTGCGTTCTTCAGTTAGCGGTTAACACCTGAACCAGTAAAGCCACTGAGGACCAGCCGACTCACTATCACGTTTTCCATTTATTCTTTCAGGTGGGTAAACGTCACATAAGCATTGATACAGTTTGTCAGTAATGAAAGTTCTCTATTTGTGTGCCGTTATGCATTGTAGCATATGTTGTTTGTAGTTTTTAGAGGTGTTTGTGCTAGCTTGGTATGTGTAGGGTTTAATGTTGGAGTGTTCTGTAGTGTATATTTTCTTTGTTTTTATTTGTTTTCTCCTAACGATTAACAGAATGTAGACAGAGCCAGAGCCCGCAGAGCCAGTTTACTGTTGCCATGGCAACCAGGCAGCTTACAGGTTATTATACGTCATCTAACTATACAGCAAGGAATCCTTGTCTATCTGTATGTATGTATGTCCTTTGCATATCACGGGAACTGTTCGTCCGATCTACTTCATACCTGGCAGGTGTATTGCTGAGGACCAAAGGGAGCGCAGTGTAGAATTTGGTGCAATTCGGACACACGACATGATCAGTATTAATAAACATTGAATAAACAAGCGATCAGTGAGCCGTTCAACTCTGCCGCAGTGGGGCGGGGCTTCTGGGCTCTGCGACTGTGTGAGCGACAGACAGACAGCGGTGGAAAACTTTCTCTGAGAGAAAGACCGTGAATGACAGAAATACAACGTTGTTTTCTGATTGTTTCACAGCGGTTACGTTCTACAGCACAAATAAACAACCATCAAACACTCAACAGATTTACTGCACAGACAGACACTCCAAGTTTCTGTTTCATTTTCCTCCTCTGCAGTTCTCCTTTTCAATCATTCATCACATCCAACTAATGCAGCAGTAAATACAAAGAACGACAGAACAAACCTGTGAGAGAGACTGAGAGAGGGAGTGGTGGAAAGCTCTCTCTGAAACAGAAACCCTGTGATTGAGATAAATGACTGACCAGTCAGAGGTCTGCAGTGTTTTCACAACACCTTTTAGTATCAGCTCAGCTCCACAAAGAGAAAAGTAGACAGCGAAAACAGCTTTTAATCAAGAACGGACAGACTCTGAGGCTGCTTCCAACTGGCATTTCAAAACCAGTATCTCTCATAAGCACAAATCTTCTGAGCAAATATACCCACTCGAATGATCCGAACTGAAGCCACAGAAAATAAACGTCCTAAGAGCCCAATATGATTGATCCGCTTTATTATGTTATGTATTTTCTTTTTAAATGCAGCCGTCATGACATCATGGCAACATGTTTTCTACTCCTCTGCTGCCCACACTGCCTTGATTTTGTCACTAATTTAGATGTTGGCTGTAAATAAGCCAAAATAAGTTTATCTATTCACATAAGAACCACTATTAATATCCTGTAAAATATACTCTGATAATGTGTCTGTATTACAGTTCCATCACATCGTTCTGCAAAAATAAATCTAGATCAACATAAACCAGATAATTCTCATTTTGTTAATTCTCTACAGCTGTTTGTTAGGTAGATTTAATCATGGCTACAGGACGGTCCTTCTCAAAATCAGGTACATTTTTTGTGATTAGTGGTGTTTTATAAGCGGCTCTCTGAACCAGGTTAACTGTCCTGCAGAGACTGACAGGAAAACACTGGACACCGTCAGCAGACCGCCTCCAGTTGGCTCCTAAAATGAAGTTACAGCTGATACAACAGCAGACCCAACATTTCGTGACTCAACCAGATCACGCAGTACATCACTGTGAGTCCATTATCGGACAGATCACAACGACTGACGTGCAGTCTGACATTTAGGTGTGTGTGTGGGGGGTGGGGGGCATCATGTCAGTCTCTGAGCTCTGGGTGGTCCAGGCACTCTTGTTCTTCTAAATAAATTCTTGGTTAAGGAGAAATTAAGTGATGCCTGAAAAAAAAAAACCCAAACCAAAATCAGGCACTTACTGATAGCCGCAAACGGGTTTGTCCGATAATGGATCTAATAGCTTGTATACAGGGTTTTCTGCGCTGCACAGGTAACCGATAAGCGACGTAGCTTGGCTGAGTTTTATTAATTATACAAATATAAGCTAACATCATATTATCATACAACAACCGACATTCACCACACAACAAAACTGGAAACACTGAAATCTCAACCACATCTAACCTGGTTAGCAAGTAGCCCGATATGAGCTCAGTCAACACAACATCACGCAAACATGCCTGTAAATATTTGGCATTTCTACGTCTTCTTACTTGACATTAAACCAACAGACCTCAGGAAGACTATTCAACACCTTTTCTGGAACCATTCAAGCCTTCCCTTAAATTCGGCATCTAATAATTAGAAAATCAGCTCATATGTCAATAACATTTTACATTTCAGTATAAATGTGCGTCATATTCAGCGTACAGACAAACACATCACAGGAGACGGCAGCAAATAGTGTGAAGCATCCCCCAAAAGTACCAATGTTACCAAAAGACGTGTTTTTAAGAGGAAAACACCAATGCCGAATTTTAAAAATGATCTTTTCCTTTCAAAATAAGTTGTATTTCTTACTTTATCTGGCACATATATTCGCCGATAAGCGATGACATAATGAATTTCCACATTTTTCAGAGCGGTTTGGCGCAGCGTTTTCCCCCGTTGGAGACCAAAGAAACCCTCCGTGATTGCTTACCTGCAGCTCGGCCCGCTCCACCTCCCACTGCGCCCTCTCCACCTCGAAGCGGGCCCACTCATGCTGGAGAAAGTGTAAAATCCCCGGGATGCTGTACTGAGCCCTGGCCGCCTCTCCGCCGCCGACGTCGCCAGTCTGCGGAGCTTTAATATTCCCACCGCCGGGTAGGAAGACACCGGGGCCCGCCTGCTCGTCCATGGCCGGACCGGTGCAGCTCTGGCTCGGGTCCGCTGCTCTCAACCGTGTCGGTGAAATATCCTCAGGAAGGAAATATAGTCCATCAACAGTCCGACTGCTGTCTGAACCAGCTGTCAGACGGTCAGACAACCGTCCAGCTACCGGAAACAACAGATACAAGGCTTCCGGTCTGGACTTTCAAAACACAACCAACAAAGACGGGTACAGTGTGGCAGTGGTTCTCAAAGTGTGTTCCGGAGACCCCAACGGTCCTTCAGGGGATTTCAGGGGACCCCAGCAAAAAGGGGAATAATTTATTTTCACTGTGATTTCATCCACAAGGAACACAATGACAGAATGTCTGACTATTGTGGCTTTAATGCACTTTCACAAAACTTACATACATTTAATTACATAAAACATCTAAAATTAAAAATTCTCATCAGATGGGGGTCTCTGGTCTAATTTGTGTCAGCTTAGGGGTCCTTGATGTGAAAAAGTTTTAGAACCACCACAATATGATACCAGTATGTACCAAAGTGGAAATAATTAATTTATATTTGGAGAATCTGTGGTAAATTAAGACTCATGTAATGATATTTATTTCAAAATCTCGTTATTATTTATATTAGTTTAGTATTTTTTTTCCTTTGCTCTTAAAGAATGGATTCAAAATTGTTCAAGTGTGTCTTAAACCAACAGTCAGGAGCCCAAATGAACATTAAAGCTGTTTTTCTTGCTGTAATCATTCCTCCTGTTCATACTGACCATTAGAAGATCCCTTCATAATGACCTTACAATGGAAGTGATGGAGGACAAAATCCACAGTCCTCCTTCTGTGCAAAACTGTATTTAAAAGTTTATCTGAAGCTAATATGAAGCTTCAGCGTCCAAATGAGTCAAATCAAGTAGATATCTTTCAACGTTACATATCTTTTTAGTGCCAAAGTTCCTCTTTTTGTTACTATACTTCCACCTGCAGCTCAACAGGGAAACACTGTCTGAGGAAACACAAAGAGGGAATTTGATGCTAAAAAGACTGTAAATGTGTCAGATATCCACTTGATATGACTAACTCAGACTGCTGAAGCTGAATATAAGCTTCACAGAGACTTTTAAATGACTGTGTGGACACACTGTGGATTTTGGTGATTTTTGGTTGTTTTAAGACAGTAATATCATCTCAGTACAGAGATGATAGATTCTACATTTATCCCTGTTAGGACTGTGGTGGTTCACCACAAAACAGTCTCAACTAATCGGCTTTACAGCAAAGGAACAAATAAGGTAGAACATGAAGCAAAATATAGAAATCGTATCTGCATGAGATAAAATAAAATGATTCTTTGGTTGTTGTCGACTGTCTTTCACCTTGTTTTGTGTTTGTTGAAGTAAAGTGTAAAAGTAAAAGTTGAAAATGTGTTTTTGAAATAACTGTTGATTTAACATCAATGTTGACCAGACGACATTTGTTGAACTCAGTTCAAGATGAAGAGAAAAAGAAGTTAATAGTCACATCAAAACTGGCTGCACAGTTCAGCGTTTGTATTTTAGTCTCTTGTGGCAAAAATAAATCTATAATCAGGGTTTATTTGTTTTTTGATCACCTTGTGGAAAACCTCAAACTTTCAACACACATAATTAAGCTGAGCAACATCTTTTCACATGTCTTACTCCTCCCACCTGTCAGGTACTTCAGATATTCCATAATAATGCTGTAAATCAGAGGGAGGAAACAAACTCACAGTCAGAGCTGCAGTAAGAGGAGGAGCAACACTGGAAAGACAAGACAGCTGCAACGTCACTCTGCAGAAATGAAACTATAAGTTTGTCAGAGTGACAGCAGAGCTGCAGTCGAGTCTCTCCACTTCTGTCCAAATAAATATTAAACTGAGTTCATCAAGTCTTTCTCAACAACACAGCAGAGTCTCTGCCAAACACTGGTGAGTACAACTGATCATATTTAATGTTTCAACAACCAGCTTTAACACAGCAGACAGGAAGTTCCACTCTTTTCATTTCATACTGACACTTGTGAAATTAGTGACAATATAACTAAAGATGTTTTTACACAGATTCAGTGAAACAACTTTAATTGTTTTTTAAACAGTCTCTCTGTGTCAGTTCTCAGGACTTTTGTAACTTGTAACTGAATCTCTGTGGTTTGGAGTTCAGCTTCACTCCAACCTTCCTGGTCTTATTACTATTTACTGATCACTTCCTACAGACACACTGCATTCTATTTCCTGTAGCTGTTTCACATTAAAAGCTTTCTACCAACAAGCAGCAGCTTTTATTGTGAAGCAGCTGGAGGTAATAAAAGGTGTTTGTCACCATGTTAGCAGAGCTTTGTTAGCAGTGCTATTCTTCAATAACAGTTGGTCTACACAACAAGATATGGACATATTCTGTGTTATGTTGTCAGTGGTTCATTTTAAAGATTGTATGGAAGAATAGTACAAGCAGAAACAGCCACAATGAGCTGTTAGATAAAGAGCTGCAGATGACAGTCTCTTACTGTGTTTGTGTAAACCAGCTCACATAAAACACGTCATCAAAGTAAACAACAACTTTAAACTCACCATGCAGCCTTGTGGATAACTGTTTGAGCTGCCAGCATGACTCACATGTTCACATGTTCCCATCCCGATCGATAACAGGGAAAATATGATTCAATATTACTTTATGTAAAATCACATATTATACTTAATAAAACTGTAATTACCCTTATTTCTTTTTGAACAAATAATTGAAATTTAATTTTAATTCAATTGTGTTTTTTGTTTTTCACACTCAGTGTGTAGATATGTCTGCTGCCAGCTGTCTGCTATCTAAAGATCAGTTTCTGTGCTGCATCTGTCTGGATGTGTTCACTGATCCAGTCAGCACACCATGTGGACACAACTTCTGCAAAAACTGCATCACTGAACACTGGAACAGTAATGTCCAGTACCTGTGTCCAATATGTAAAGAGGTTTTCTACACAAGACCTAAGTTGAAGGTGAATACTTTCATCTCTGAGATGGTTTCTCAGTTCAGACAGGAAGCTCAACAGAAAGCCAGCAGCAGCAGCTCAGAGCAACAAGCTGCCAAACCAGAAGTTCTCTGTGACGTCTGTACTGGAACCAAACTGAAGGCCCTGAAGTCCTGTCTGGTGTGTCTGACCTCCTACTGTGAGATTCACCTGGAGCCTCATCTGACAACTTCACGTCTGAAAAGACATCAGCTGATGGACCCTGTGGAGAACCTGGAAGACAGGATGTGTATGAAGCACGATAAACCTCTGGAGCTGTTCTGTAAGACCGACCAGACATGTGTCTGCATGCTCTGCTCTGTTTTAGACCACAAGACACATGAGTTTGTTCCTCTGGAAGAAGAATATGAAGGAAAGAAGGCAGAGCTGGGGAAGACAGAGGCTGAAATTCAGCAGATGATCCAGAAGAGACGACTGAAGATTCAAGAGATCAAACACTCAGTTGACCTCAGTAAGGAAGATGCAAACAGAGAGATAGCAGAAGGTGTTCAGGTCTTCACCGCTCTGATGGAGTCTGTTCAGAGAAGCCTGAATGAGCTCATTGAGACGACTGAAGAGAAGCAAAGAACGACAGAGAAACAGGCTGAAGACTTAATCAAAGAGCTGGAACAGGAAATGTCTGAGCTGAAGAAGAGAAGCTCTGAGGTGAAGCAGCTCTCACGCTCTGAAGACCACCTCCACCTCCTCCAAAACTTCCCGTCCCTGAAAGCTGCTCCACCCACCAAAGACTGGACAGAGGTCAGCGTCCATCCACCATCATATGAGGGGACTGTGGTGAGAGCTGTGACTCAGCTGGAGAAGACGCTCAGTAAAGAGATGAAGAAGTTGCTTGCTGAGGTCGAGCTGAAGAGGGTCCAGCAGTATGCAGTGGATGTGACTCTTGATCCTGATACAGCAAGTATGTATCTCATCCTGTCTGATGATGGAAAACAAGTTAACTATGGTGATGTGAAGAAGAATCTCCCAGACAACCCAGAGAGATTTTCTGATTGTTGCTGTGTTTTAGGAAAGCAGAGTTTCTCTTCAGGCAGATTTTACTTTGAGGTTCAGGTTAAAAGGAAGACTGAATGGGATTTAGGAGTGGCCAGAGAGTCCATCAACAGGAAGGGAAAAATCACACTAAGACCTCAGGATGGTTACTGGACTATATGGTTGAGAAATGGAAATGAGTACAGTGCTTGTAATAACCCTCCAGTCCGTCTCTCTCTGCAGTCTCAGCTTCAGAAGGTGGGGGTGTTTGTGGATTATGAGGAGGGTCTGGTCTCCTTTTATGACGTAGATGCTGCAGCTCTTATCTACTCCTTTACTGGCTGCTCCTTCACTGAGAAACTCTACCCATACTTCAGTCCTGGTCCTAATGATGGTGGTAAAAACTCCGCCCCTCTGATCATCTGTCCTGTCAATCAAACTGAGTAGAGTAATCACCTGTTTTATGTCATAAATGTGTCTTTGTTTTTGAAGAGAGTAAATAAACAAACACATTCTTGTTTATTATGAGAAAAAACACCAGCTAGGATTTCTATCTAAAATTAAATCTCTATTTAAACATCTGATCAAATCCACAGAACTTTAGTTTCATTTCTAGTCAAAAACACAAAGTTTCCAAAAAAACAAAACTTTCAGTTTGAAGTGAAACCACAGAAAACAAAGTGTGAATATTTCACAGTGTCATAAAGCTTCATTGTAGAGTTCGGCTGAGACCATGACTCAGTTTCACTATTTTCTGACATTTTATAAAGTAAATAATGATTCAAAAAACAGGTTAAAACAAGATTCAACGGTGTTCGAAGATTGAAGCTAATTCAGTTCTAAGAAGGGTTTGAGTGCCTTTAGTTTTGGCTATTGTGTGCATCCATTGAATCGTAAGTACTGTTAATATAGTTACCTGTATATTCCTTCTTTGCTAAGATGATTTTGCTGTTTTTTTGTTGGCTGTTACTGTTAGTCATGCTAATTATGCTAGGTTTAGGTGATGTACAAGGTTTTCTCAGCCTGTCTTTTTGTTCCTTTTTTTGCAACCACACATACATGTACCCCCACATGCAAAGATACCTGTGTGATACACCCTGTAAAGCCACTTTTCTTAGCCCAAACTATTGTCTTTAAAGACAAGATTTATATAAAATACTCTGAATAAATAAGTTCAGTTATCCTGTTGAAATCCTCCAAATTACATCTGGTCCTTCTCCATCGTTACAAAATTCCAGAATCTAGAAATATGCAAATATATTAAATTATGCTAACATATTATAACATATTTCAAGTTTTCCTGCTGGGCACAAGATGTCTCCTCCTTCACTGTAAAGTTCATTCTCAGTGTTTGTGCACTGGAGGTTTCAAGTTTCCACATCACACTGGTGTAAGTTGCATACTGGATCGTGATTGGCTCCAAACTAGTTGTGATGTCACAGATCCTGCTCATAGCCCCGCCCATTAAAAAATCAGGTTTTCAATGAGCTCAGAGAAACTTTCCTACCTCAGCAGATGAATGTAAACAAACTGAACAAACATCATTCTGCACTGAGAAGAAGAACGACATCCAACTGAACAAGAAGAAAAACATGTTTTTAAGGGGAGGGGAACTTTAACAGTCAAAAAAACTAAACTGAACAAAATATTAGGAAAAAATAAAATAATAACTTGCCAAGCAGCTTGTGTTTGTCACAGTGATGAAAAAAATCAGTGATGAATTTCAAGTGATGTGAAGCAGCAAAATGTCACATGTAGCATCACTGAAGCAGTTTGTTGTTTTTACTAATTAGGTGAAATACAGACAGAATTCATTATCAAAATAGTTTATAATTTTTTCTGTTAATTGATAAATCGACTGAAACCTGACAGTCTGTTTCAGACAATTAAAGGGACAAAATTCTCTCCACAGTCTTATTTCGAAGGCAAACCATTTAATTACCTGCTGACGTCAGCCCACCTCAGTCCCGCCCACTACCTACATCTCCTCACATCATTGGCTGATCGTGGCGAGGAAATTATCCAATTGGAGACAAGGGTGCATTAAGGCTACTACAGGTAGCCTACCTTCATATTTAAGTTTTTAAATAAATGTATTTATTTATTCATTTACAATCTCAGTTTCAGGGTTGATAACACAAAAACACATTTTTATTGTTATTATATTAATATCATCATGTCAGTTATGTATAAACACAGATAATTGTCACATTAGACTCTAATTTAGATAAATACTCATCATGAAAATGTATATTAATTCACTGGCTGAATGACATCTCAACACACATCTTCTTAAATGTGGCATTGAATGAGTTTCTAACAGTCACCTTAAGGAAACGTTTAAATAAAACAATAGAACAACAATTAAAATGCTGCAACAACCTAATGGAATGGTTATTATTATTTATTATTTTCCAATGTTTTATTTTTTTATGAATAAATCCTGATTCACATATGATATCACATTTTATTTGTTTGGTAAATCACTTACTGGAAACATGCAGAAGTTCTGTGTTGTTGATATTTCATGTGTGTAATACAAACCGAGAAATATGTTAGATGTAATTGTGATTTACACTATAAGGGGGCATCTGTAATAAATAAATAAATAAATAATGTGTACATGTACAGGGTGAAACAAAGATTATGGTTATGAAAAGAATTAAGTTGCACAAAATTGAAATACGGTACTTAAACCTGCATTATCTGATGTTTTGTTGACTAGTTTTCATCAGAAACAAGAAGTGAACACGACACTGACATATCGTCGTCTTTTAAGTTGATATGTTGAACTTGTTGGCAAACAGTTGCTTATTTCCACATCCAGCAGTTATGAAGCAACATTTTAATTCATTTGGAGTCGTGTTTCTGTCCACCTGGTGAATGTGAGTCCAATATTCGCTCTCTTTTAGCTCTGTTTTTGCTCTCTACCAACTCCTGAAGGAAATATCTGGCTCTTTAGCTGCTAAATGCTCCACTATGTTCACCAGCTAGTCTACAGCTAACTGTGTCTGTTTGTCGTTTGGTGCTGATACTTAATGTTCCCTCTTTGCAGTCAAAAATAATGTTGACATGGTTTTCAAATGTTCTGTTAATAGTTTTTTATTATGAAAAGGGAAGGAAAAAAGTCTTCGGGAAAGTGTCAATCAGATCAGAAAGGTGATCAATCAGAAATGCTCCTTTTTGTCTGAGCTGGCTGGAGGGGTGTGTCAGTGTCTGTGTTTGATTGACAGCAGCTGAAGGGGGCGTGTCGGTGTCTGTGTTTGATTGACAGCAGCTGAAGGGGCATGTTGGTGTCTATGTTTGATTGACAGAGCTGGAGGGGCATGTTGGTGTCTGTGTTTGATTGACAACAGCTGGAGGGGGCGTGTCAGTGTCTGTGTTTGATTGACAACAGCCGGGGGGGCGTGTCGGTGTCTGTATTTGATTGACAGCAGCTGAAGGGGTATGTTGTTGTCTATGTTTGATTGACAAGAGCTGGAGGGGCGTGTCGGTGTCTGTGTTTGATTGACAACAACTGGAGGGGGCGTGTCGGTGTCTGTGTTTGATTGACAGCAGCTGAAGGGGCATGTTGGTGTCTATGTTTGATTGACAACAGCCGGGGGGGGCGTGTCGGTGTCTGTGTTTGATTGACAACAGCTGGAGGGGTGTGTCAGTGTCTGTGTTTGATTGACAACAGCCGTGGGGGGGGGCATGTCCGTGTCTGTTTTTGACTGACAGCAGGTGGCAGGCTGCCAGTGTTACACCGTATGAACAGAAAGGAAACAAACTGCTGTAGCTACAAGTCATGGACAGACAAGCACCAGCATCTAACGGGTCCAAGTGACATTTGCATGTTTACATGCTGTTTAATGTGCTGCAGCTGAGCAGCTAATTAGCTATCTAGCTGCTAACTGATGTTAACGGTGCACTTTTCCCTGGTGAATGTTTGTTTGGTGGCTCGTTCAACAAGCTGCAGGACAAGACTTGTGTTTATGTTTGTAAGTTAGATGAGAAGGAGACTTTAGCAGGAAAGCTAATGTGGGTTGTGGTTCAGAGTCTGTGGCTCTTGTGCTGTGTAGCAGGATGCTATCAGGCTCAGTGTGACCGTCTGCTCTGACTGTGATAGAACGCCACATTATCACTTTATGCAAGATTTGATTTGCTGTTTGGAAATAAGGACTCCAGTTGACACATAATGGAACGTTATATAATTGGAATAATGTAAATCTAGCTGGTGCCATCATGAAATCAAACCATTTAAAGTATACATTTATCTATTTGGTTTCTGACCTTTTCTCAAAGGAGAACAGGAAAGAGATTTACAGAGCAGATATGTTGCTGTAGCAGACAAAAAAGGCAATTTAATTTCAGTTGGACTTAAAGCCAAATATATAAAGTCAATACCAGTATTTGCCCAGTGTGTCTCCATTTTGAGTGTATCAAATGCTTCAAAACAATACACAAGTGTCAACATAAATGCCTCATATTGATTCAGTGTTATAGAAAGTTTTATTTGGCAACCCAATCACCAGAACCAAACGTTGGCATTGAACGTTTCTGCAAACCACAAAAATGTTGAATATCTACGTTTCAACACGTGTAATATGAAGCATATTAACATTTCTACAAAACATAGCATATTATCATTATCATTAACATTTCTATCCGTTGAATAATGATGTTTTATGGTGTGACAATGCTGTGTGGTTAAGGTCTAGTTGGATTTAGGTACAAAAACCACTTGGTTAGGGTTAGGGAAAGATCATGGTTTGGGTTCAAATAAAATAAAAAATAAAATAAAAACACACACATTAAAAACACCCGGTTTTCTCGCCAGTAAAACAGCTACAAATGTCCTGATGTCTCGTTAAAAAAACACCCACTTTTGTCGGTTGAAACGGGAAGCGGGCATTGGTTTCGAGGTTGTCTCGAAATGAAACTTACTAAGTATCCACCGACCCCTCCTCCTCCTAATAGGAAAGTCAACTCATATTGATCGCATGTGAACTATGTCACTTTAAAAATGTTGAGATGTTTTGTTGACATTTTGATATGATATGTATTGTTGAAATGTTAATATGCTACGTATTACACGTGTTGAAATGTAGATATTCGTTGCAAACCAATGTTTCTGTGGTTTGCAGAAACGTACAATGCCAGCGTTTTATTCTGGTGACCGGGGGGGAGTCGGGAGATCTGCTTTGGTCCCCAACAGTAGTGTCCAGCAGAGCACATGATGAATGGAAACGTTAGTCTGCATTCTGACATTTTTGCTTGTAGGTTTGTCATTTTCCCAACGTGAAGTCTCCAGCTGCTGCAGCGCCTCCATGTGTCCTTAAACCCTACTTAAATACCAGACAACAATAGTTGCTGTACATTTGTACTGACCAGCGTGTCATTAAGAGCAGCAGGTATGTGAAGCAGCTAACAGACAGCGTGCAGCCTGCCAGACGACTCATGACTTCCTCTTGTTATAAACCGTCTTTCACGTCATTTTGTGAAGTAATCTGGAAACCGTTTGTAGAAGTGAAAAAATGTGTTTTTGAAATAACTGTTGATTTAACAGTTGACCAGACGGCATTTGTTGGATTCGGTCAAGATAAAAAGAAAAAGAAGTTAATAGTTACATGAAAACTTCAGCAATAAAAACTGGCTGCCTGTTATTTACAGTATCACCTTTGCTCCATGATATTTCACAATAATGCTGTAAATCAAAAGGAGGAAACAAACAGTCAGAGCTGCAGTAAGAGGAGGAGCAACACTGGAAAGACAAGAGAGCTGCAACGTCACTCTGCAGAAATAAATCTAAAGTTTGTCAGAGCGACAGCAGAGCTGCAGTCGAGTCTCTCCACTTCTGTCCAAATAAAAATTAAACTGAGTTCATCAAGTCTTTCTCAACAACACAGCAGAGTCTCTGCCAAACACTGGTGAGTACAACTGATCATATTTAATGTTTCAACAACCAGCTTTAACACAGCAAACAGGAAGTTCCACTCTTTTCATTTCATACTGACACTTGTGAAATTAGTGACAATATAACTAAAGATGTTTTTACACAGATTCAGTGAAACAACTTTAATTGTTTTTTAAACAGTCTCTCTGTGTCAGTTCTCAGGACTTTTGTAACTTGTAACTGAATCTCTGTGGTTTGGAGTTCAGCTTCACTCCAACCTTCCTGGTCTTATTACTATTTACTGATCACTTCCTACAGACACACTGCATTCTATTTCCTGTAGCTGTTTCACATTAAAAGCTTTCTACCAACAAGCAGCAGCTTTTATTGTGAAGCAGCTGAAGGTAATAAAAGGTGTTTGTCACCAAGTTAGCAGAGCTTTGTTAGCAGTGCAATTCTTCAATAACAGTTGGTCTACACAACAAGATATGGACATATTCTGTGTTATGTTGTCAGTGGTTCATTTTAAAGATTGTATGGAAGAATAGTACAAGCAGAAACAGCCACAATGAGCTGTTAGATAAAGAGCTGCAGATGACAGTCTCTTACTGTGTTTGTGTAAACCAGCTCACATAAAACACGTCATCAAAGTAAACAACAACTTTAAACTCACCATGCAGCCTTGTGGATAACTGTTTGAGCTGCCAGCACGACTTCAATGATCACGGTTGCTCACGACTCCATTCACGTGTTCCCATCCCGATCAATAACAGGAAAATATAATTCAAAATTACTTTACCTAATATCACATGTTATACTTAATACAACAATAATTATCCTTATTTCTTTTTGAACAAATCATTGAAATTTAATTTTAATTCAATTGTGTCTTTTGTTTTTCACACTCAGTGTGTAGATATGTCTGCTGCCAGCTGTCTGCGATCTAAAGATCAGTTTCTGTGCTCCATCTGTCTGGATGTGTTCACTGATCCAGTCACCACATCATGTGGACACAACTTCTGCAAAAACTGCATAAATGAACACTGGAACATGAATGTCCCTTCCTGGTGTCCCATCTGTAAAGAGGTTTTCTACACAAGACCTAAGTTGAGGGTGAATACTTTCATCTCTGAGATGGTTTCTCAGTTCAGACAGGAAGCTCAACAGAAAGCCAGCAGCAGCAGCTCAGAGCAACAAGCTGCCAAACCAGAAGTTCTCTGTGACGTCTGTACTGGAACCAAACTGAAGGCCCTGAAGTCTTGTCTGGTGTGTCTCACCTCCTACTGTGAGACTCACCTGGAGCCTCATCTGACAATGTCAGGTCTGAAAAGACATCAGCTGATGGACCCTGTGGAGAACCTGGAAGACAGGATGTGTATGAAGCACGATAAACCTCTGGAGCTGTTCTGTAAGACCGACCAGACATGTGTCTGCATGCTCTGCTCTGTTTTAGACCACAAGACACATGAGTTTGTTCCTCTGAAAGAAGAATATGAAGGAAAGAAGGCAGAGCTGGGGAGGACAGAGGCTGAAATTCAGCAGATGATCCAGAGGAGACGACTGAAGATTCAAAAGATCAAAGAGTCAGTTGACCTCAGTAAGGAAGCTGCAAACAGAGAGATAGCAGAAGATGTTCAGGTCTTCAAATCTCTGATTAAATCTGTTATGATAAGCCTGAATGAGCTCATTGAGACGATTGAAGAGAAGCAAAGAACGACAGAGCAACAGGCTGAAGACTTCATCAAAGAGCTGAAACAGGAAATCTCTGAGCTGATGAAGAGAAGCTCTGAGGTGAAGCAGCTCTCACGCTCTGAAGACCACCTCCACCTCCTCCAAAACTTCTCATCCCTGAAAGCTGCTCCACCCACCAAAGACTGGACAGAGGTCAGCGTCCGTCCACCATCATATGAGGGGACTGTGGTGAGAACTGTGACTCAGCTGGAGGAGACGCTCAGTAAAGAGATGAAGAAGCTGTTTGAGGCTGAGCTGAAGAGGGTCCAGCAGTATGCAGTGGATGTGACTCTTGATCCTGATACAACAAATCCTCATCTCATCCTGTCTGATGATGGAAAACAAGTAAACTGTGGTGACGTGAAGAAGAATCTCCCAGACAACCCAGAGAGATTTTCTCCTTGTATTAGTGTTTTAGGAAAGCAGAGTTTCTCTTCAGGCAGATTTTACTTTGAGGTTCAGGTTAAAAGGAAGACTGAATGGGATTTAGGAGTGGCCAGAGAGTCCATCAACAGGAAGGGAGAAATCACACTGACACCTCAGGATGGTTACTGGACTATAGTGATGAGAAATGGAAATGAGTACAAAGCTGGTAATTACCCTTCAGTCTGTCTCTCTCTGAAGTTTAAGCCTCAGAAGGTGGGGGTGTTTGTGGATTATGAGGAGGGTCTGGTCTCCTTTTATGACGTAGATGCTGCAGCTCTTATCTACTCCTTTACTGGCTGCTCCTTCACTGAGAAACTCTACCCATACTTCAGTCCCTGTCCTAATTATGGTGGTAAAAACTCCGCCCCTCTGATCATCTGTCCTGTCAATCAAACTGAGTAGTGTAATCACCTACTTTATGTCATAAATGTGTCTTTGTTTTTGAAGAGAGTAAATATACAAACACATTCTTGTTTATTATTAGAAAAAACACCAACTAGGATTTCTATCTAAAATTAAATCTCTATTTAATCATCTGATCAAATCCACAGAACTTTAGTTTCATTTCTAGTCAAAAACACAAAGTTTCCAAAAAAACAAAACTTTCAGTTTGAAGTGAAACCACAGAAAACAAAGTGTGAATATTTCACAGTGTCATAAAGCTTCATTGTAGAGTTCAGCTGAGACCATGACTCCACAGAATACGTGTCAATATTTTACAGGCTGTAATAAGTGCTGAAACACTTAATGACAGAACAACAGAAATGAATTGATTGATTGATGATCATTTAAATTATTTGTCAGACAAACATTCTCAGGCTCCATCTTTTTAAATGTGAGGTTTTGCTGCTACTCTCTGCTCTATATGATGGTAACTGGAATATTTTTGGGTTTTGGACTGTTGGTCAGACAAAACATTCAAAGACACCTTGAACTCTTAGAAACTGTGATGAATATTTTCACTATTTTCTGACATTTTATAAAGTAAATAATGATTCAAAAACAAGTTAAAACAAGGTAAATTGTTAATAAAAATAATCATTAGTTGCAGCTCTACAGTTGATCAATAGAATATATGTATAATGTGTATAATTGATTTTCTAATAATTTATTGAGGCTTGTTTAGTTTCTGTCCACTTTGGCTGATTTGTTTTTTGAATACTGATAAGATTGATTATGAGTTAAATAAATCTGTAAGTATGTGATTGTAAAAATCTGTAAACTAAACTATGTCTCTAGTTTTAATGTAAAGCTTTAAAAACATGGCCTGAGTAAGCAGTGACTTGTTGAACACCAAACACAAAAAATAAAACCTGGTTTACAGAGAAGCTGTGTTTGTGTTTCTGTTACAGTTCATTAACAATCACAAATGTTTTTCTGATTTCTTTACCAAACACTTATTAGTCTATGTAATGGCAATTTTCATTTTTCAATGTCCTTTCTTTTCCTATTTTCCAGTTTGCCATTAATACACAGGTAAGTTAGGTTAGGAGTGATGTTACACAGATTCAAAAACAGATTTTCTTGTCGGTTGGCTGCCGTTTAGTTTGTTGTTTTATTGAAGTATTTGTACAAGTCATGAACATACCAGGTTTCTGTCCTGCTAGCTGTAGTGTGTGTCTGTTACTAGTCTGGTAAGAACTGTCTGGTCTGGTAAGACCTGTATGTGCTCCCTGTGCTCAGCCTGTCTCTTCCACGGATTCACCAGCTGAGAAGCAGAATGCAACAAGCATCTCTTTCTTCATGGACTGGTAACAACTGGGCATAGCCTAGCAATGTAGTATAGCATAACATGGCTAAGCAAGACTGTTCAACGTAATCAATGTACCGTACACGTATTGATTTGGCTAATGTTATTCAGTGAACTACTGTTGTGATGTCCTTGTTGTTCATAGTCAGATTATAGCATAGTCACACCGCTAGGTTAATGTTAGCATGCTTAACACATGTTACATCCAGTAACTAGGCCTTGCATGCAACTAACCTCTTCATAACCTGGCACATTTAGCCTACACCAATTGGCCTTGAATAGAGAACCACATAGTTAAGAGGTTTAAAACCTAGCTTTTCAAACTTTGGTTCAGGCAGCACATGTGGTTCAAGACACCACATGGTCTGGCCTTTTATCTCTGTAGTTCCCTCTGTTGGCCATATTGTCTGCATGTCATGTGCTCAGTCACCACGTGACTTCAGCCATCTTACCATTGTCTTCCACACACATACCGACCCACACACACATACACACACACACATTTGTATGTAAGTATACTTAACTAGATTAATATTATGTGTTTTGCTCTTTACCTTTTTGTTTAATAAATGCTTTTGGATATACCTGTTGTCTGTTTTAATGTTGCACAAGAGTGAGTTTTGCCAACCTCTGCTCTGGAAAGAACTCCAAAATCCTTCCACCATAACTAGTTATTGATATGATAATTTTGTTTATAGTTATTAAGTTAATTGTTAAGCAAAGTTCCAAATTGATAGATTAATACACTTTGAGACTGAATTGGCTATCTTTTTCCCTGACTCCAGGGTGGTGCCCTGTTATTATTAATTTGTATTAATAATTTTATTGATTTTAATAATTAATAATTATCTTGATAATCATTAATTATTGCTGATAGCCAAACTTGTAGCCAAGGCCCAACAGATAGAAGAAGATGGTTTGGTGTGAGTGCCTCCGGGTCCATTGGATCATCAGAAATTTTGGTAATGGGTCGATCATTCAAGATTGCTTCAACTTCACAAATTTAAGTTTGCAATCCTTCATCATCCAAAACTTGTTGCTTAAGAACAGAAGAAGCGCAGCACATTTCGAACCATGCGGCTCAGTCGCTCCCAAACACCACCGTGATGGGATCCTGTACCTCTTTATCCCTCACTGAAGCATAGCACTCTGGATTTTGTCATGATTCAAGCCACTGAGTGCTTCTCTTAATTCTCTTTCCACTCCGATAAAATTTATGCCATTGTCTGATCTTAAAGATGAATCTTCCTAATGCATGGATACAGGAGTCTGTGTCAAGTGTATATGCAACTTCAATATGTACTACCCTGCTTGCCATGCAGGTGAAGATTACACCATATCTTTTCACAAGACTTTGTCCTCTCTTGATCTCTATAGGTCCGAAGTAATGCACTCCTACATCTGTAAATGGAGGCTTGTCTGGTAAAATCCTCTCCAGGGGCAAGTCTGCCATTTTTTGTTCTCGAACTCTGCCCCGCTGTCGTTTACACACAACACAATCTGTAATGACCTGTCTTGCAGGAGAGTTAGCTTTGATAATCCAGTATTTCTTATGGAGGCGAGACAGCATATAATTTCTTCCTCCATGTCTGAGTTGTTCATGAATATGTCGTAACAATAGTGTGGATATGTGAAGGTCCTTCGAGAGAATAATTGGATGCTTGGCCTCCTCTGGCATCGCTAGTCTATTCAGGCAACCACCTACTCTCAGAAGTCCATCATCCAACACTGGATCCAGTTTGTACAAATGACTGCTTCTTTTGACGCCATGTTTACCAGCTTCTAGTACAAGCAGTTCTTCTTGATGGCGCTTTCTGCTTGGACAAGATCTTCAGGACATAAACACTGTCCACAGAGTGTTGTTTTAAAGACTTGCATCTCTTTTTCAAAGCTCCTGTACTTTCATCTGGTATTCAACAAGATCTTGCTGCACATGACTATCGGGCCACCACAGGAATCACAGATAGTCACAATACTTTTCTGATACTCTGACTTGATGAAAAATTGCTTGATGTCAGCCATCAAAGCAACCGGCTCTTGTCTGAATCTGATGAGAACTCCAATGAGTGAGTTGGTAAGGTCTGGACCCCGCAGCAGTTGGCAGTTAAGTCATGTTCCTTTAAAGACTGCACCACAGTCAAACACTACCCTTAAGGTTCCTTTCTTTGAGCGATACACTCCGTGATGTGGGATGTACCAGAGTTCTCCATAGCTTCAATTCAGCTGGTCGACTGGTACCATTTCAGCATAACCATTGACAATCAACTCACGGTTCCGATTCGTAATCATGGATTTGAGTCACGGATCGGATCATTTTTAGGATCAGCAAAAAAAGGGGAGAGACAAATAAAACTCTGTTTTCCATTTATTCTGTAACACACTTACAGCAAGAAACAGCAATGAACTTTTGCCCATTGTCTTAAATGAAAACTTTCAAGACAAACAACATTTAAGATGTCCAATGTTTAAATAAAATAAAATAAAATATATGAAATATTCAATGCTCAATTATTGTTAAATTAAATTGCAATATGAAGCATGATACCTTCCTCTTTTAAACACGGTAGTGAATGAAACAACAGTCTGTGTCCACATCATCAAAACTTGATGATAACTTAGAAACATGAACACACGTCTTGTCCAGCATCTTGTTGAACGAGCCATCAAACAAACATTGACCACTAACATCAGTTAGCAGCTACATAGCTAATTAGCTGCTTAGCTGCATCACATCAAACAGAGTGTAAACATACCCCACATGTCACTTCCGACCCGTTAGATGCTGATCGATCGTTACCCTTCAAAATCCCTGTTAGCGACACGCTGTCTGCCCATGTCTTGCACTTACAGCAGTTTGTTTACCTTGTCTTAAATGAGACATTAAATTTTGCGATTAATCCACAGTTCATATGCCTGCCGAACCGTGGGGGGGCGATCCCTACGGATCACAGATCAACTACGATCAGTTGCACCCCTAGTTAACACTTGTTATTCTAGTCACTTTAAGCATATTACTCAATATACGACTCAGCTTAATAACGAACTAAAGAAACTGTCAGAAGCAAGCAGCCAGACCTCCTGCACACTCATTCACTAATCACAAAACATCAACAGGTGACTGAACAACCATTCAATTAAAAATGGGATCAATTCCACATGAATGAGTGAGTCCAAGCAGCTCACTGTAACTTCAACAAGCAAACTACCCACAACACATTATATGATCTCTGCTGCATTCTTGTTCAGGAGATAAATTCACACAACAGCCACAGAGACATTTAACCATCAGAGATTAAATTAGCGACCAAAGAGACAGAGAGAGAGAAGCTGTATATGACTCACGTTATCTGATGTCTTCTTCTTTCTTTCATGGAGATGAAGTATTCATGTCATAACATCCATTTGTGGCTGTTGGTCATCTTGTTTGTTAATTAACAGAACTTTGTGGCTGCTGGTTAACCAGTCTGATATCATTAGCAACAATGACAAACAAGCTAACTCTCCTGGTTGTTTCTCCGGTTGCTTCTCTCTCCAGCCTCCCCGGTGGCGTCCTGCTGCTGCTGCGCTGCACAGTCCAGATCATTTCTTCCATTAGCTTAACAACAGTCCTTAATAGTCCTTCCACGGATGTATAAATAGTCCTTCAGGCTGCTACAACAAGCCAGCTGTTGCATTGGCTAACGCAAGGAGCTATCCACTGCTGTTACTCTGCCTTACAGTGGAGAGAATTGAAGATGAATTCTGGAAACTATCATTGGTCAAATTTAGGTCTGAAGTGGTGGAATAATAAGAAAGAAACAAACAAACACATGAAATACAATAGTGCCTTCACACCTTCGGTGCTCAGGCCCTAACAAGAACTTTGCGAATTTCCTTTCATTAGGGACCGAGCCCAAAAGGAAGAGGACCCTATTGTTTTTCGTGTTTGTTTGTTTCTTTCTTTCTTTCTTTCTTTCTTTATTATTATGCCACTTAAACCCTAAATTTGACCCCCTAAACATGCTCAAACTCACCAAATTTGGCACACACATCAGGTGTCATGAAAAATTTGCTAAAATGTAAAAATCAACCCCCAAAGTGTCAAAATGTGCTTTGTAGCGCCACCTATGTAACTAATATGGCCGCCACAGCCCGTAGGAATGTCGTAGAGAGATCAAACCAAAACTCAATTATTTGTCTAATCAAGACCTACAAATCATATGCTGACACCCCTGACCTAAATCCAACAGGAAGTCTGTAATTAGCCTTTCAAAATAAGACTTTGCCCCAATTTAGGCCCCCATACAAAAGCTATCTCTTCCGAGGGCGTTAATGGTATCGGCTTTAAACTTAAATACATGACTTATGACACTGGGCTGAAAAATAGTTTTTAAAAACTTTGTAATTACTCGAACGCTGGAAGTTGCAGTGCCACCTCACCCTTACAATGTAAAACAATGGGGGGGCAATCTATTGGCATGAACTTTGTGTCAAACAGAGGCTTCTGATGTCTAAACTATAAGTCTGACCACTTTCAAACCTGTATCAATGGATTCACCATGAAATTTCCTACTAAAATGTAAGATTTGGCCAAAGTCATGGGATTTATGAGGAGATTTCAGAAAAAGCGTACTCTAAAATCCTCCTCTCCAACTGCTCCTGGTGATGTCACTCCCTCAGTGCTGTGAAACATTCCGCAATACACACTCATTATAAAATCACAGGAGGAGCAAGAAAAGACTTTAAAACTCACCCTCTAATATCTCAAAAACAATATAAGAAAGAAAAAACATGTAAATTCAAGATTTGTAGGTCAACGTCTCATGACTCATTTAAAGTTCAAATAAAGTCTGTATCTAAAACTATGTGGAAGCATTAAATGTTCAAAAAGGTGTGGGTTCGCTCACACTCTCCATTCAAATCAAATTTTGACCAGGTCATGTGGGTTAAAAGTCTTTCCTTTTCTAAAAACAGACTTGATGAAAATTAGAAAAATAATTTGTTTTACACACAAACTCATCAAGAGTTTTCAATTTACTAATTGAAATTCAAGTGAATGGGCCCAAAACTTGCATCATTTTGATGACACAGATGTAAGCAAGACAGACATGTCTCACCCTGCAGAAAATTCTCATCCTGTCATTCAAACTTTCAAAATAAAAGCACACCACACTTGTAAGAAATATCCCTCATTTTTAAAAAGCAAAATGATCTGATCCCGACGGGCCAGAGTGCGAGGCCCCGACGAACGCTGCTTGCAGCTTTAATTCCATTTGTTGTCAAATTTTCTCGTACCAAAATGTTCTTTGAGCAAATCTTTTGCTCTTTGATAGCCCTTGGCTGGGGGCAGATGTTGACAACTGCACTAAGTCAACAAAAGTCTTTTGGATGCCCTCTTGTATATTGCTCTAGAAAATGCAAGGAGTCACTGTAGTCATCACTCTTTTTTCCACTTCTCTCTCAAATGCCCTGATGAAAACTTTGTACTGTAAAGGATCACCATCATAAACAGGAATGACTCTTGGTGGTAAAGTAGAAGAGAGATTTTGTTGAGCCAGGAGAGCAGTGATGTCATTTTGCCTCTGTATTAGGTTACACATATCATCTTGGTTACCATCATTCAATACAGGGGTGTAGTGCGAACATGCCCCTGCATACCTGGCTGCATATGACTCATATGTACATTTTGCCTTTGAGGAGAGTGTTGTATTAGATGGGTCATATCATGAGGTCGAACAGATGGTCCATGAGCAGTTTCTTTTGGTCTAACAACCTGTTGCTGGGAAGAAGAGTCAGTTTCCTTCAACACATTCTGATGTTTCATTTCTTGCAGTTCCTTTTCTCAAATTAGAGTTCATCCCATCAGACACTCTAGAGCTGCTTCTTGATCCCATGACCTCAAGTATGTTGATTTTTGCATTGGTTGCTTTTAGTTCAGTTTCTACTTCCAGTTGTTCTTTCTTTCTTTTCAATTGTTCTTCTTGTGCCTTAAGCTCATGTTTTTTCTTCAGGGCAGCAACACGTTCTATGAGAGCAGCCTTTTCTGCCTGAACTTTAATGCGAGCAGAGGATTTTGAAGATGCACGTAATGAAGAACTGGATTTGTGCTTTGATTTAGGTTTTGAGGCATTTGAAACACTGTCATCAGGTCCAATGTCATCTGAATTTACTACACTTTGTAGTATGACACTTTCAGCAATGGAGTGTGCAATTTTCTGTCCAGCCTCAGGTAACCACACCTTTACGTCTTGTATAAACCCTTTAAAGATTTCCATTTTTTGTTGAAACCACTGATTTTGCTTTTCAAGTTCATCTTCAGGCAGTGGTAAATTCACCAGTGATTCATGGTTTTCCTTGACTTCATCAAAGAGCTTGATTAATTGAAACAAATTAGATTGTACTTCTCTTGCATTTTCCTTTGATTTCATGAGCTCTTTCAGAATTTCCATTAACTTGTTAGCTTGTTTACATTTCCTGTTTCTTGTCTTCTGACAATTTGCAGTGAACAATTCCAAGCCTTTGGCAGTGTGTTTGATAACTCTTTTTTCCTTTTCAACATCGTCATCTTGTGACTGAGCATCAGACTTAACAACAGACATATTTGTCCACTGTCCCTTTAAGACTTGTTGACGAAAGCCGAATGCCGGCACAATGTTTCACACAGCTGATCGATGTGCAATTGTAGCTTTCAGTCTTCAGTCAACCAACTCCATTATAATAGCCGTTTTCCAATACAGCTTCACATATAGCTTCTCCAATAAAGCTTAATGCTTGCACATACATACTCACTCAGTTTGATGAAGATGTCCATCTGGTTGGGAATGGCGGCGTCCTCTTTGTTGTTCCGCAAGACAATGTTCAGTCCGTCTGAATGAATCACAAGCTTCAGTTTAACTTGGAGAGACAGTTCTTAGGTGTGATGGCAATTTTCATTTTTCAATGTCCTTTCATTTCCTATTTTTCCAGTTTGCCATTAATACACAGGTAGGTTAGGTTAGGAGTGATCTTCCACAGATTCAGAAACAGATTTTCCAGTCAGTTGGCTGCCGTTTAGTTTGTTGTTTTATTGAAGTATTTGTACAAGTCATGAACATAACAGGTTTCTGTCCTGCCAGCTGTAGTGTGTGTCTGTTACCGGTCAGGTAAGAACTGTATGTGCTCCCCCTGCCTGTGCCTATTGTTTCCTGTCACCTATGCCCCTACATATTCAGCCCTGTGCATCTAATGACCGCCACCCAGTGTCCAAAGTAATACTATAAGTTATAACTAAACAAATGATATGCCAACAATCAACATAAATGGCTCCTACAGTCTACATATGCAGCTTTGTATCATCATTTTCAATATTTTCTCTCTGCACTGTAGGGTAAAGTCCCTGCATGTTTCGAAAGCAGACAGCATAAGCCTAAAACAACAGAGCAGCTCTTTCTTCAACATCCCAGGAATGCTGTCCAATAATATATAAGTGAGAGTCCCAAACTCCTCACTGACCAGACCATCTAAACAACCTGCTGCAAACAGAAAGGATCAGATAAGGAACCCCCCATCTCCTGTATGGTCACCAAACCAGACCACTGACCCTTAGATTTTGTCTAAGGTCAATTATTGTTGTGTGCTTATGTGTGTATATCACAGTATGTGTTGTTATGTACTTTAGTTAGAATTTTACTCTACTGCCTTTAAGCCAAGAAATGTACCACTAACATAATCCCATCATCCATGATAACAATATCATGTTTAGTACCATTCTGCTTGTTTCACTTTCACAATACTAAAGCTACTATCGAAATTGCAAAATTAGGAATCATGCAATTGTTGAATTGTGAATGCATTGTTGAATTGTGAATCCCAGGGGTTGCAGAGTTCGCAACCCCTGGGATTGGCTATGATGCACCTTCTGGGCAGGCAGACAGAAACTTTAAAACAGGGTCTTATCTGAGACTCTATGCTGTTTTTTTTTAAAGCTGCATCTTTGGGCTGCTGCTTGCTTTTGTCTTTGTCTTCTTGCTTTCCGCCATGCTGGTTGAGAGCCTGCATTTTGCTGGTCTGAAAATGTGACTCAGAACAACAGGAGGTGAAACATCAGAATGTAGAGTCATGAGTTGAGGATCAAACCGAGGAGAGCATGAGAGCATAAACCAGGAGCTCTCTTCCAATAGAAACTTTTCAAGTCCAGACCAGCCAACTCATTCATCATTACAAGATCCAGACTCCAGTTCCTCACCCCAGCACATCAGACACCATTCTCTGCAAGAAGCCACCCCAGAGAGCAAGCAAGTATTTGTACAAAATCTTAATGAACTTACTTGAACCCTGGTGCTTTCATGATTTGTCATTTCAATTGGCAATTCAGAACTAAGCTGTTGTAGCGTTGATTTGACTCACTGCTTCTCAGGTAACAGTCATCTCATCTGTTTATCAGGTCTCTCATACCAACTACCCAATAGATAACTCTGCATCATGCATTCAAATCATTCACTAGCCATAGCCTCGTGTACCAGTTTCAGTCACTTAACCTTAAAAGACCTATACCTTTGCAAAATCATAATTAAGATTAATAACAATCACAATTCTAATTGATCTCTCTTGTGTGGCCAACAAGGAGGATTACTTCCCTGTTCTTATACCGACTCTAATTTGAGTTATGTCACTGGACGAATAACTTCATGTTGGAGTTCTGCACAATAATACTTCATAATTTCCCTATAAAATCATAAAAATATTTGAGTTCACAAATTCCTACACCCAAAAACTGCACATATCCAGTATCCAGTTTTAAAGTATTTTAATTTATTTATTTTGTCCTCCATCACTTCCATTGAAAGCACATTTGAAGGATCTTTTAATATTCAGTATGAACAGGAGGAATGATTACAGCGAGGAAAACCTCTTTCACTGTTCATATGGACACCTGACTGCTGTTGTAAGACACACTTGAAAAATTGTGAACCGTTCTTTAAGCTACACCCCTCACCATTAACATTCAGGACAGTCCAATCAGAATTCATACACTTTGAGTTATCAGCGGATATTTACCTGAAATCCTTCATAAAGCAACTTTTAAAACTCTTTTACAACCTGTTGATTAAACTTGACTTTTGTTTGCTGAAAATATTGTTTTTCTCCATATCCTATATAAACTGTGTTTACATATTTTCAATTAAAAAAACATTAAAATATGTTATTTGTCAAGTGGTGTCCAAACTTTTGCATACAGCTGTATATACCTATACACTACAGGATCCTTTCTGCTTAAATATTTGCACATTCACTTATACAGTTTAAGGTATTGTAATATTTATTATTTATTATAATTTAACAAATTTAATTTCTTATTTCAGCTGTAACTTGAATTTTCCCCCCAATGAACAATAAAGTTTTATCTAATAAAAGGTTTCTGTTACTGCAATAAAAGTTTCTTAAACAGGGAAGATCATTACAGTCATCAAGATTTACTAAAACAGGTTGAGGATTCAAACCATCCAACTCCTGCTAACAAACACTTTTTAATTCTTTAAATGTTCCAAACCTCAGATTGACAGCAGAGCTGCTGACATGACGTTAGCTCTGTGGCTAACAGGGTGCACACTACAACTCCCAAACTCCCAAAGGACAGTGCTGGCAGTGTGAAGCATCACTCAGTACAGAGATGATAGATTCTACATTTATCCCTGTCAGGACTGTGGTGGTTCACCACAAATCAGTCTGAACTAATCGGCTTTACAGCAAAGGAACAAATAAGGTAGAACATGAAGCAAAATATAGAAATCGTATCTGCATGAGATAAAATAAAATGATTTGCTGTCGACTGTCTTTCACCTCATTTTGTGAAGTAAACTGGAAACTGTTTGTAGAAGTTAAAAAATGTGTTTTTGAAATAACTGTTGATTTAACATCAATGTTGACCAGACGACATTTGTTGAACTCAGTTCAAGATAAAGATAAAAAAGAGTTAATAATTACATCAAAACTGGCTGCACAGTTCAGTGTTTGTATTTTAATCTCTTGTGGCAAAAATAAATCTAAAATCAGGGTTTATTTGTTTTTTGATCACGTTGTGGAAAACCTCAAACTTTCAACACACATAATTAAGCTGAGCAACAACTTTTCACATGTCTTACTCCTCCCACCTGTCAGGTACAGTATCACCTTTGCTCCATGATATTTCACAATAATCCTGTAAGTCAGAAGGAGGAAACAAACTCACAGTCAGAGCTGCAGTAAGAGGAGAAGCAACACTGGAAAGACAAGACAGCTGCAACGTCACTCTGCAGAACTGAAACTATAAGTTTGTCAGAGCGAAAGCAGAGCTGCAGTCGAGTCTCTCCACTTCTGTCCAAATAAAAATTAAACTGAGTTCATCAAGTCTTTCTCAACAACACAGCAGAGTCTCTGCCAAACACTGGTGAGTACAACTGATCATATTTAATGTTTCAACAACCAGCTTTAACACAGCAGACAGGAAGTTCCACTCTTTTCATTTCATACTGACACTTGTGAAATTAGTGACAATATAACTAAAGATGTTTTTACACAGATTCAGTGAAACAACTTTAATTGTTTTTTAAACAGTCTCTCTGTGTCAGTTCTCAGGACTTTTGTAACTTGTAACTGAATCTCTGTGGTTTGGAGTTCAGCTTCACTCCAACCTTCCTGGTCTTATTACTATTTACTGATCACTTCCTACAGACACACTGCATTCTATTTCCTGTAGCTGTTTCACATTAAAAGCTTTCTACCAACAAGCAGCAGCTCTTATTGTGAAGCAGCTGCAGGTAATAAAAGGTGTTTGTCACCAAGTTAGCAGAGCTTTGTTAGCAGTGCTATTCTTCAATAACAGTTGGTCTACACAACAAGATATGGACATATTCTGTGTTATGTTGTCAGTGGTTCATTTTAAAGATTGTATGGAAGAATAGTACAAGCAGAAACAGCCACAATGAGCTGTTAGATAAAGAGCTGCAGATGACAGTCTCTTACTGTGTTTGTGTAAACCAGCTCACATAAAACACGTCATCAAGGTAAACAACAACTTTAAACTCACCATGCAGCCTTGTGGATAACTGTTTGAGCTGCCAGCACGACTTCAATGATCACGGTTGCTCACGACTCCGTTCACGTGTTCCCATCCCGATCAATAACAGAAAATATAATTCAATATTACTTTACCTAATATCACATGTTATACTTAATACAACAATAATTATCCTTATTTCTTTTTGAACAAATAATTGAAATTTAATTTAAAAACAAATTGTGTCTTTTGTTTTTCACACTCAGTGTGTAGATATGTCTGCTGCCAGCTGTCTGCGATCTGAAGATCAGTTTCTGTGCTCCATCTGTCTGGATGTGTTCACTGATCCAGTCACCACACCATGTGGACACAACTTCTGCAAAAACTGCATCAATGAACACTGGAACAGTAATGACCAGTACCTGTGTCCCATCTGTAAAGAGGTTTTCTACACAAGACCTAAGTTGAAGGTGAATACTTTCATCTCTGAGATGGTTTCTCAGTTCAGACAGGAAGCTCAACAGAAAGCCAGCAGCAGCAGCTCAGAGCAACAAGCTGCCAAACCAGGAGAAGTTCCCTGTGACGTCTGTACTGGAACCAAACTGAAGGCCCTGAAGTCCTGTCTGGTGTGTCTGACCTCCTACTGTGAGACTCACCTGGAGCCTCATCTGACAGCTTCACGTCTGAAAAGACATCAGCTGATGGACCCTGTGGAGAACCTGGAAGACAGGATGTGTATGAAGCACGATAAACCTCTGGAGCTGTTCTGTAAGACCGACCAGACATGTGTCTGCATGCTCTGCTCTGTTTTAGACCACAAGACACATGATGTTGTTCCTCTGAAAGAAGAATATGAAGGAAAGAAGGCAGAGCTGGGGAAGACAGAGGCTGAAATTCAGCAGATGATCCAGAAGAGACGACTGAAGATTCAAGAGATCAAACACTCAGTTGACCTCAGTAAGGAAGATGCAGACAGAGAGATAGCAGAAGGTGTTCAGGTCTTCATCACTCTGAAGGAGTCTGTTGAGAGAAGCCTGAATGAGCTCATTGAGACGATTGAAGAGAAGCAAAGAACGACAGAGAAACAGGCTGAAGACTTCATCAAAGAGCTGGAACAGGAAATCTCTGAGCTGATGAAGAGAAACTCTGAGGTGAAGCAGTTCTCATGCTCTGAAGACCACCTCCACCTCCTCCAAAACTTCCCCTCCCTGAAAGCTGCTCCACCCACCAAAGACTGGACAGAGGTCAGCGTCCATCCACCATCATATGAGGGGACTGTGGTGAGAGCTGTGACTCAGCTGGAGAAGACGCTCAGTAAAGAGATGAAGAAGCTGTTTGAGGCTGAGCTGAAGAGGGTCCAGCAGTATGCAGTGGATGTGACTCTTGATCCTGATACAGCAAATCCTCATCTCATCCTGTCTGATGATGGAAAACAAGTAAACTGTGGTGACGTGAAGAAGAATTTCCCAGACAACCCAAAGAGATTTACACGTTATTATATTGTCTTAGGAAAGCAGAGTTTCTCTTCAGGCAGATTTTACTTTGAGGTTCAGGTTAAAGGGAAGACTAAATGGGATTTAGGAGTGGCCAGAGAGTCCATCAACAGGAAGGGAAAAATCACACTGAGACCTCAGGATAGTTACTGGACTATATGGATGAGAAATGGAAATGAGTACAAAGCTGGTAATGACCCTCCAGTCGTTCTCTCTCTGAAGTCTCAGCTTCAGAAGGTGGGGGTGTTTGTGGATTATGAGGAGGATCTGGTCTCCTTTTATGACGTAGATGCTGCAGCTCTTATCTACTCCTTTACTGGCTGCTCCTTCACTGACAAACTCTACCCATACTTCTGTCCTTGTAATAATGATGGTGGTAAAAACTCCGCCCCTCTGATCATCTGTCCTGTCAATCAAACTGAGTAGAGTAATCACCTGTTTTATGTCATAAATGTGTCTTTGTTTTTGAAGAGAGTAAATAAACAAACACATTCTTGTTTATTATGAGAAAAAACACAAACTAGGATTTCTATCTAAAATTAAATCTCTATTTAAACATCTGATCAAATCCACAGAACTTTAGTTTCATTTCTAGTCAAAAACACAAAGTTTCCAAAAAAACCCAAAACTTTCAGTTTGAAGTGAAACCACAGAAAACAAAGTGTGAATATTTCACAGTGTCATAAAGCTTCATTGTAGAGTTCAGCTGAGACCATGACTCCACAGAATATGTGTCAATATTTTACAGGCTGTAATAAGTGCTGAAACACTTAATGACAGAACAACAGAAATGAATTGATTGATTGATGATCATTGAAATTATTTGTCAGACAAACATTCTCAGGCTCCATCTTTTTAAATGTGAGGTTTTGCTGCTACTCTCTGCTCTATATGATGGTAACTGGAATATTTTTGGGTTTTGGACTGTTAGTCAGACAAAACATTCAAAGACACCTTGAACTCTTAGAAACTGTGATGAATATTTTCACTATTTTCTGACATTTTATAGAGTAAATAATGATTCAAAAACAGGTTAAAACAAGTTTAATTGTTAATGAAAATAATCATAAGTTGCAGCTCTACAGTTGATTAATAGAATATGTGTATAATGTGTATAAAGGATTTTCTTATCTTGTCTGAGGTTTGTTTAGTTTCTGTCCACTTTGGCCAATTTGTTTGTTTGAATATTGAATAGATTGATTATGATTTAAAGAAATCTGTAAATATGTGATTGTAAAAACCTGTAAACTAAACTATGTCTGTAGTTTTAATGTAAAGCTTTAAAAACATGGCCTGAGTAAGCAGTGACTTGTTGAACACCAAACACAAAAAATAAAAGCTGGTTTACAGAGAAGCTGTGTTTGTGTTTCTGTTACAGTTCATTAACAATCACAAATGTTTTTCTGCTTTCTTTACCAAACACTTATTAGTCTACATATGCAGCTTTGTATCATCATGTTTCAATATTTTCTCTCTGCACTGATTATTGTTTTTTACTTAATTGACCTACAATCTATTGAGAGGTTTGTTTTCTACTGAAATAAATTATCCAAATGTTTTTTATTGTTGCACATTGTTAAACTTCATGTCAACTGTACAGTAACCAATATTTCAAGTAAAAGAGATTCAACAATAAAACCTGCAAACTCGTTCTGAACCAATAGAACAAACTACTATCAGCACAGAAAACCAGTCTGGACCAACAGCCTGTGGACTCCTGTTCCATGTCAATAGTCAGTAAATTATTGCACCAGTTTGTAGCCATTTTTAAAAGGTTCAGTAATTCCCTAAAACAGCTGATTTCTGTAGTTTTTAAAGGACGAGTTCACAATTGTTCAAATGTGTCTTAAAGCAAAAATCAGGAGCTCAAATGAACATGAAACATGTTTTTCTTGCTGTAATCATTCCTCCTGTTCATACTGACCATTAGAAGATCCCTTCATAATGACCTTACAATGGAAGTGATGGGGGACAAAATCCACAGTCATTTTTGTCTCAGCTAGGTGGGGTGTGTCAGTGTCTGTGTTTGATTGACAGCAGCTGGGGGGGTGTCTGTGTTTGACTGACAGCAGGTGGCAGGCTACCAGTGTTACTACGTATGAATGGAAAGTAAACAAACTGCTGTAGCTACAAGTCATGCACAGACAGCGTGTCGCTAACAGGGATTTTGAAGAGCAACGACCAAACCAGCATCTAACAGGTCTGAAGCGACATTTGCAGGTATGTTTACATGCTGTTTAATGTGCTGCAGCTGTGCAGCTAATTAGCTATCTAGCTGCTAACTGATGTTAGCGGTACACTTTTCCCTGGTGAATGTTTGTTGGTGGCTCATTCAACAAGCTAAGCTGCAGGACAAGACTTGTGTTCATGTTTGTAAGTTAGATAAGAAGGAGACTTAAGCAGGAAAGCTAATGTGGGTTCAGAGTCTGTGGCTCTTGTGTTGTGTAGCAGGATGCTATCAGGCTCAGTGTGACTATCTGCTCTGACTGTGATAGAACGACACATTATCAATTTATGCAAGATTTGATTTGCTGTGTTGAAATAAGGACTCCAGCTGACAGATAATGGGAGGGTATCTAATTGAAATAATGTAAAACTAGGGGAACCATGATGCAATCAAACAATTTAAAATATACATTTATCCGTCTTTGGTCTCTTTCTTAGGAAAGGGATTTACAGAGCAGATAAGTTGCTGTAGCAGACAAAAATAGGCAATTTAATGTCAGTTGGACTTAAAGCCATATATACAAAGACACTACCATTATTTACCAAGTATGTCCCCATTTTGAGTGTATCAAATGCTTCAAAACAGTAAACAAACGTCCACACAAACGTCTCATATTGATTCAGTGTTATAGAAAGCTTTATCTGGTAATGTGATATCAACAAACAGGCTGCAGTCCTCACTCAGCTGTAAACTGCTTTGGGTCCCAGCATTACTGCTGTCGGCCCTTCTATGAGGCCTCTTGTCTCTGCTCGGTCTGGAGCTCCGCTGCTCCTCTAACCTGATTAATCCGCAGATGATTCACGCTGTGACTGCGGCCATGTGCTAATCAGCTGATGCGCCGCAGCCGCCTCTCCTCTCTATTTAACTCCCGCTCTGCTCTCTGCAAACACATGTTCAAGCAGCTCTCCATCACACACACACTCTCTCACTCATACTCACACACACACATACACACACAGCATGCCTCCGTTTGACAAAACCCATCCGCAGAGCAAACCCTTCAAACTGAGGAAGAGCTTCGGTAAACCTTTCAAACACGTCAAAGATGGAGGAAAAGTCGCTTAGAAACTAAAAAAAAAAAAATTTAACTGTTTTGCTCTTTCTGTGCAGCTACGAGGAAACAAGAAGTGGCAGGAATAAGGTCCAAATTCCCCAACAAAATCCCGGTAAGTTTGTGACAGAAATGATTCATAATTCATCATGAAATGTGTTTTTATTTTTATTTTAACCTCATCTGTCTGCTGCTGCTGCTTCAGGTGATAATTGAACGCTACGAAAGGGAAAAGTTTCTTCCTCCGCTGGATAAAACCAAGTTCCTGGTGCCGCATGAACTCACCATGACTCAGTTTGTCACCATCATCAGGTACAAATTCATCTCACCGTGTTTATAAGTGCAGCCAAGAGCTCGAAGTGTTCAAATATATCAAATATGTCAGGCGGAATATCAGAGAAACTGTTTAAAAATGATACTGAAGATGTTTCGACTATTTGCTGAATGATGCAACCGAAGAAAACATGATGTCTCAGGTCTGAATATTTCAGTTTAAATATGTAGTTGTGATTTGTATGAAAAACTGCGTTTTCTAACTTAAAACTTTTTAAAGGGGGAAATTAGCATTAAACCTGGTTTTAAAGGTAAATCTAAATCCTCCTGTCTTTTAAAATTATTGGAAAAAAAATCCAACATGCTAAGTAGGGCTGCAGCTAATTTTATATTTTCTTGATTGATCAATTAGTAGTTTGGTCCATAAAATGTCAAAACTGTGAGAAACGTCATCGATGTTTCCGACAACCCAGATGCAACCTGAAGATCCTCAGTTTACTGTCAGAGGACTAAAACCAGAAAATATATTTTTTTAAGAAGCTCAAATGTGTTTTTTAAATGACTCCAAACGATAACTTGATAATCAGAATAGTTAATGATTAGTTTTCTGTTGATCGATTAGTCGTTGCAGCTTTGATTCCAGACATGTTGTACTGTGGCAGAAGTGAAACTCAGACTTACTGGAAAAGATCTGTTGATCAGGTGATTATTTATTTATTTTTAAATGTAGGGACCGGTCTATTTTCTGGAAATGATTAAGAAATATTAAACTTCACCCACATTCATAAATTCTATCTGACTTTCAGTCTTTTGACACTTCAGATTTGTTACTTCCTCTCAGATTCTCTTGTCATGATTACTCAGCAGAAACTGTCCACACATTACAAACTGTTATGTAACCGATACGTGTCACACAAATCTGTTTAGGAAACGACTAATAAGACGAAATCTGAGCTCCCCCCCCCCCCCCCCCCCCCCCCCAAATCAACATTTTGAGAGAATATTTTCTCTAATTTGTGAGCTCCACCTCATCAGTCTGCTTTATGTGAAGTCTTATGAGTCTGTAGTTCGTCCGTCACGTGGTGATTCGTTGCAGAACAGCTGCTGACGACTGGACACGCTCACTTCAGACGTTTTCCTTGTCATCTGAATTAACAGGAACGTTTTCATCTCTGCTGCCGTCATTCCACCAGAGAAACCTTTTTAAAGTACTGTCAATATGTCACGCAGCCTTTTTTAAAAAGAAGTCAGGCTTTAAATCATTTTTATTAATACTTCACATTCCCTTTACGATGTCGGCCTAGAGGACGGCTCTCACTAATACACGTTAAATTCACTTAAAGAATCACTTTTCTCACTTTGTTTTTAGTTACATCTCTTCATGCAAATAGTTAGTTAGTTAGTCCAGTTTTAAAGATTTCAGCCTCCATTCAATTCAACAGCAACATGTTTCTATAATATTCTGGATAATCCAAAGAATATGAAGTCAACAGTTTCATCAGATCTTTTTTCTTAAGTATGAAGCAACTTTAAAACTGTTCAGTGTGTTTCTGGCAAAACGACATAAAACATTTTGTAAATACTGTCAGCAGAGAGCGGAGACACAAATAACCAGTAAAATTGCAAAACTCAATACTAGACGTGAGAATTTGTTTTTGTTTTTGTTTTCATGAACCAAACTTTTGAAAGATCTTTGTTTTATTAATCTTAAGAGCAGACTGAAGACTGGAACCGACTTTACTTTGTTCTGATCAGTTTCACATCTTTGACCCTGAAGTTAATCAGCACCTATTGATTTAAGTGATTTTCTCCCAGATCGTCTGTATTTAAGTTGACTGTAAACAGTCACTTTCACTCCAGATCTCTGAAGTTCTTCATTTCATCTTTGTCATCGTTACACAGCAGGAAGTCAGCAGTTCAGTTTCTCTGCTTCAGTGGTCAGATGAGTGTTAATTATCTTAAACAGGAAGTAGATTGTTGCACAACAATCAAGACGTTTACTTTTTTAAACTCCTTAAACTTTAAATTCCAATGACTGATTTATTAAACCACATTTAAACTTCCATGATGTAACGAGGCTACAGCTGCATCAGAGTCTTAAAGCTCAACAGACAAGACTTCAGCTGTTCACAGATTTCACACCACATACTGATACTGAACAGTTCGTTCTGTATATTTTCACAACTGGTATCCAAGAAGTCCATGAGACGTGCACTGATTCATTACAGAGTTAATAAATTAGGTAAAACATAAAATAAGGGCTGGATATCAAACCTCAGTACATATCTGGTACAGATGGAAATGTGTCCAACTGTCAAGTGTTGGAAAGTTGTTATTGAACATCTTGTTCATGTTTGTTCTTTTATACTTTTTATACTACACGTCCTGTTTTGCATCTACAGACTTTATTTCATTTTGGCAAAGACGACGTTTAACATTTAAAAACTTTCAAATGCATAAAAATCTTTTTGGCGTCGGTACTGAAACACTATAAAAGTTCAAATGATACACGGCCTGAAGGACAAAGCAGATATTTTGATATTTTGTCAAAGCAGGATAAACATAGATGCAATTAATAACATTAACAATGACCTGAATCCCATTTTAGTTTCCCAAACTGACCCTCGTACAGCGTGTGATGGTTCAGGTCTGCGAGGCGACGCTTTAATGGAACTGAAACATGGTTAATGTTAGTTTTCCTGCTATAGAAAGTCAACATGTCTGCTATGAGAGTTGAAGTTAAGATTCAGCTCAGTTTAACCAGCAGTTGAGATCATTTTATCAAAGATTTCTCTCCCACACTTGAGCTACTTTAAGTGTGATTTTATTCCAACACCCTGCTGAAGCCCTCCAACTGAAACGTGTTGCTAACAGTCATGTAAAATCATTCTAAGACTGATTTATTTTTTATTTTTCCTCTTGTTTTCAATCCGGTGACTTCAAACAGCAGCTTTTTGTCCACTGAGTGACTTTACTAAGCAAAGACACTCCAGATCTTTCCCTTTCACCGTCCTCTGTCCACACACCTGTAACTCAGGCGTCTTGAGCTACTTTAAATGTGTTTTGTATTTTATTCCAACACCCTGATGACGGGTTTTTATTGTCCTCAGTCATCGTGGTTCTTGACTCCGAGGGCTGAGTGATTTTTTTAGAGAAGTACTTTTTGTCCTCTTGAGATTAATCTCAGTTTAACCTGCAGTTGAGTCTATTTTGTCACACAGATGTTTTTCTAAACACTTACTACCACTTTTGTTTTGAGCTGTCTGTGGAGCCATTTAGAAATAGTGCCTCATTTTCACTGTGCAATGCATTGTGGGGATAATAGTCTGCATTCTGACATTTTTGTGTGTAGGTTTGTCATTTTTTCCATAGTGAACACACACATACTTGGAGCTGCTCAGAGTTATGATTGGAATTTGCAGCCAGCTGAAGTCTCCAGCTGCTGCAGCGCCTCCTTTTTAAATACCAGACGACAATAGTTGCTGCACATTTCTGCTGACCAGCGTCTCATTAAGAGCAGCAGGTATGTGAAGCAGCTAACAGACAGACAGCCTGCCGGACGACTCATGACTTCTTCTTTTTGTCTTTTGTCTCGTGTCAGGAACCGCATGGCTCTGCTGCCCACTCAGGCTTTCTACCTGCTCATCAACAACAGCGGACTGGCCAGCATGTCGCTCACCATGGCTCAGGTTTACAAAGACCACCAGGACGAGGACGGCTTCCTCTACATGACCTACGCCTCGCAGGAGATATTCGGACACTAGCGAACGTTCACCGCTTTAGGTTTTATTCAATGACGAAGGCTGCTGGCCTCTTAACTCAGCTGTAAATAGAAAAAAAAAAATTCTGTATATATTGTAATATTTGTTTGTGTAAGATGAATTTTAATTAATCTGTGTGGATCCAATAAATCTTATGTATAAATAATGAATCTGTGCCGTCTGATGGTTCAGATTAATCTTTCTATCAAACAAAAAAATTGATGAATATTTACAGTTTTTACAGTTAAGTTGTATTTCTGAAGCCATTTTCAGTCCAGTTAGTATAAAGTCAGCTTAGAGTCACATCTACTACTTGTACACAAATGGTCACATATGACCTGAAATAATTAGTTGATAGAAGAAAGGTTTGATAAATGACAGTTTTTGAGCAAAACTGTCCAAAATTCTCTGGTAGCAGTTTCTCATGTGTGAATATTTGCTGTTTTTATCATGGTGAACTGAACATCTTCATGTTTCTGACGGTTGTTCAGTCAGAACGAGTCATCTGAATGTAACTCGGGATTCAGGGAATAATGATCATGATGATTTTCACTATTGTCTGATATTTTATACACTGATCCATCAAATCCAGTTAGCTGTCAGATTTTGTTTCACTATTTTTTTTCATTGTTTGAATTAGAGCTGCAATAATTGGTCAATTATTAGTCGACTGTCAGAAAATTAATTAATTCTAACAAAAAAAAGCCAAAATTCTCTGGTTTGAGCTTCTGAAATTAATATAATATTAGTAAACTGAATATCTTTGGGTTGTGGACAAAACAAGACATCTTAGGTTGCATTTTTTTGGGAAACAGCGATTGACATTTTTCACCATTTTCAGATATTTTAAAGGCCAAATATCTAATTGATTAACCGAGACAATAATCAACAGATTATTAAATAATGAAACCAATTGTTCATTGCAGCCTTAGTGTGAATCAGATGCAGGTTAATCTACAGTATCGTCCTCTGAGCTGCTCTCTGTCCACTAGATGGCAGCATAGATGCATCAAACTGAAGCTGGAGTCACTGAATCTCCTTCAGTTTATAGTTGTTTGTTCATTTCTTTGGGTTGAAAAAGACATAAAAACAAAACATCTTTATACCAGTTTCATTATGTGTCCTGGAGGACGACCTGAGAATTCATTGAAGACAAAAACAGACTTTTCCACTTTAAACACAAACCTGATGTCTCAGATTGTTTTTTTCAGAAAAGGTTTTTTGCCTTTGAAGAAACTTCCAAAGAAGAACATAAAAGTTTCTTTGTTGGTCTCTGATGCAGAAAAAAATAGTTTTTGTATAAAATATTATAGAATCAGACAGGATCTCGACCCACAACCTCGTTCATAGTAAACCTGCTGGAACCTGGTGTGGCTGCATCAGCTCAGAATAATTAATTATCAGCTGATCAGAACATTGATCAGTGTCATGATAATGAACATCATGTCTGAGTCTCTACATTAACTACAGTCCAGTCTGAACACTGACAGCTTTAACTTTACTTCATTTTAACGTTTTTAACATAGAAGTTTTGTGTCAAGTTGGCGACTTTTTAAAGTTTTTGCAGATTCTCCCTTCAGTACGGTGGCCCAGAGGTGCAAAACACAACATTTCAGGAATGTTAAAAGAAAAAATAAAGCAAAGAACTTTAATAGATAAAAACTAACATAAAAATGCACATAAGATCTACAAATATAAAACCTCAGATGAGTGATGCTACGGTTATTGTGGCCAAATATCACAGTAAACAGTTTTATCATGATAATCGTCAAACTTTGCTGAAATACAACTAATTAGTGCTAAAAAGTACAGTATCAGTTAAAAGTTTGGACACATTTTCAAGATCAAATTAATGGGAAAGTGTGTTAAATTACACTTTACAAATTACATTTTGCATGACATATTTTTATTCTGTTCAATTACAAAGTAAAGATTCCTTCAGTTCTTGTGCTATAATGCAAAAAAGACTTTTTCAAACATAAATCTGATGAAAGGACAGCGTTCTGTCTCTGCTCACTTCAGCCAGTTTTGTCTATTGAGGAAAATGTCTTCCAGTGATTAAGACTTTACCACATTTCATCACAAATGTCATTAGAGGAGTTGGCGTTAGTGGTTTTGTGGATCTCAGTGGCTCCTTTAGAGTTGCAGAGATAGTTTTGATGATAGTTTACACTTCATTAGCTGTAATGAAATTAAGAAAACTGATTACGTCCACTTAATCTCCAGCAGCTGCCTCACTGAGGAGGAAACAGTCTCTCAGTTTAACACAACTTCATGGTTTTACAGGATTCACCTGTGAGTGTTCAGGTCTCAGTCAGCCTCTTTAAAGTCCAACTGAAGCTAAAAGTCATTTTTATTAGGAAATCAGTGATTTTTGTTTTTGACTACATATGTATTTGTTTCAATGTGTGAGACAATTTATGAGTAATTTACGAGGTTCACAAATGCTTTTTCCAACCCGCAAACATTTATCAACCAATTTGAACAAATGTAAAACAAAACAAAACAAAAAAAATAACTTGAATAATTTTTCTGCATACATACACTCACCGGTCACTTTATTAGGAACACCTGTGTAATATAAAGTAATCTAATACAACATAAATTCTACTTCATGAAGCTTTTACATTGTCAGTTTTTGTTGACATTGTCAGAAAGGTGATAATTCTACTTAATATTTATTAATAAGGTCGTAGTGGGTGGTGGTGGTGAACTGGAGTGAATTACAGTGAATGGTGTCCCTATTATTTTGTCTACTCCAATTTGAGAGAGGCGAAATGTTAGGAACACTTTTAAATATAATTCACTCCAGTAAACCATCCACTACGACCTCAATAGTAAACATAAAGTAGAATCATCACCTTCAAGCTTCATAAAAGTATCATTTATGTTGGAGCTGTTGTATTAGATTCATTAGATTGAACAGGTGTTTCTAGTAAAACGGTCGCTGAGTGGATGTTTCTAACTTCAAGTTCGTTAATCTAATATTTGCTTTTGAAAAGCTTCCGGAGCATAAAAATGTCTTCGATCATAAATTCATCATGTTTATGACTTTCTTAATCTCTTAGTGACTACAAACTGGTTTCAAACCAGTGACTTAATAAAGCAGGTTGCAGCATTAAAACTTAACAAATATCATAACTTGAACAATAAACAATCTCATAGTGTAAACAGGAAGCATCACAAGCTTTAACATAACTTCCACAAAGAAGTTGTATTCATGCAGTTTTCAGTGAGATTATTAATTAAACTAACCAACGTTGGGAGTCAGCTTTTATTTCTTAAAATAATTCTACTGATCTACAAGTAAACACATACGCAAAGTAACTTATCTTTGTTTTTTTCTGATGTAATATTTGACAGCAGGATTAGAAGAAGTCATATAAAGGTTGAACACAGATATACATCCTGCTGTGGAACAGATGAACTGATGGATTTATGTCAGAAGGTTTCGGTTTTGTTTTGTTTTTGAGAGAAACTTTTTGTTTAATGGAGTCAGAGGTTCTGCTTAATGTCCTGCAGCAGTCAGCCGGTGACCGCGGATCCTCTGGGAAGCCAATCGCTGCAGTTAATGAAGCCTGTTGTTGTGCAGCTGTAATGGTCCCAGCTTCACACAGACTCATTATGCCTATCTGGATGTTCCCTCATTTGGTCTCATTTGGGAAATGGGGTTTTTGTCTTACTCATCAATTAACAGTGTTGGGAGTTTAGAGGGGAGCAAAAACTTGTACATTAGAAACTTTTATTCTTTCACTTTAATTTCTAAAGTCAGCGAAGCTTCCAGACCATGAATCTAATTTCCTTAAAACACTCCAGTTATCCTCTAACTTGTGTTATTATCTATTGGCTGCAAACTTTAATACAAAGGACATGACAGTATGTTTAATACTGTCAGAGGTCACATGATAATGACAATACAGTTAATTTAATTAATTCAATTAACAAGAATAAAGCTTATTAGACACAGGTGTAGTGACTTGATTTCGACAAAACAAAAAAAACCTAAGCCACTGTGATGAGTGTTAACTACAGACTGTTTAGGTGATAATTTTACTGTTTACCTTCATTTTCAGGTAAAGATGGGGGGTTTTTTTGCGTTGTGTCTGATCGTCTGACTTTCTACTTTTTAGTGATGTCTCGTATTCACAGATTTCAGATATGAACTTGGTGATTATAATGTTGTTATTGATAGAAATGATGATAAAACTACTAAGACACACGTTATAAGTAGAATTATACTTGAAGTAAATAAACAGTATTTGATCATTTTAACTGGTATTTGACTGAAGTCCAGTTGGAACAGATCAGATAGTAAAATCCAGGGTAAACAGAGTAAATAGTCTCCAGAACTCGCCTCAGTTTACTTTCAGGGAGTAAAAGTGACTCCGTCCTTATTGATATTCACCCAACATTTAAGCCACACTTGATGAGCCATTTACGGACATAAAATATCCCATTTAACCTGCGTGTTCATTAAAAGTTCATGTGCTCCCTTCACAGCCCTGCAGCAGGAATGAGGTTTAAATATTCATGATCCCACCGACAGACTCGCTCACCTCCACCAAACCAGACTCTGTCCTTGTTTGGCCTCAGCGTCTCTCCTCCTCGCCTGCCGACGTCACTCGGCTGTCTGGGTTGCAGCAGAGGTCAGAAAGTTGCAGATTCAAACCTGCGGGCTGCTGAGGAAAGTTTTTGGGGGTTTTGATTGTGAAATACTTTCCAGGTTGTCGTCCCCGATCCTCAAAAACTCTCACTCATCGTTTGAAACCATGTCTACATTAAACCGCGTGAAAGCGATGCGTCCAAAGCAGGAGTTTCAGTTCATTCCTCGTTTCCGTTCACATTAGAGCGCCAAAACAGGTAATTCTCCTCCTACTGGGCATGTGCGGAGGACAGACAAACAAGTCAGCTGCAGAAAACCAGAGAGGGAAAGGTGGCAGATATCTACGTTTAACTCTAAACAAGAGAACAACACTCACATGAAGCCGTCCGCCATTGTTGTTTCTTCTTCCAATGAAACGCGGCGCTACTGCCACCACCATGACAGCATTTCTACAAAGCTCTGTTTCCCCCTTACACAATACAACGCCAAGCCGGCGTTTTCACATCTACACACTCTGGAGGCTGTCAAGGAAAAGCTCCGTTTTCAGGGGAGAAAAACACTGTTTTAGTCTGGATGGAGGAAAGAAAACGAACATGGTCACCATCGGTTTGAAAAGGGCACAAACACAAAGCAAAAATACAAACAAAACACAAAGGGCTGCGTTGGTGTTAGCGTGTTGCTACGGGTACAGTACAGGTGTGAAGATGAAACAGAATTCAGGAAGTCCAGAACAGAGTTTGAAGATGTTGTGGAAAAATCCTCAGATGGGCCAATAAGTCTTCAGATTACTCACGACTCAACACAAAACTCAAAAACTCATAAGAAAGAGAGAGACTCAAAAAAATACACTGGAAGCTGGTAGAGTTCAATGTGAAGAGGTTTACTGTGCATTTAAAAAGATACGGAGCGAATCGAGGTCTCCTTGTCCCGGGACAAAAGAAAAAGCCTGATGCAAAATCATAAAATCTCATATTATATACTTTTCAAAACCCCTCCTATTGTGGGGCTTAGTTTCTAGTCTCCACCTCATTTTTAATTAAATTCAGCCATCTGGTCATTATTTCTGAGATTCATAAGTGACCTTGACGCTTTGGTGATAATACAAGTGTGACTTATCTTAGCGATTACTGTCTCAGCATCTTCCACCTTTTTCTCACACTAAAAATGGACCCGACAGCCTTTAACCATTTCACACAGAAAACCAAATTGATATATCACATATTAGCCTTATTGTTAACTTCCATGGGAACTGTCTCTTATTGGCTAACTGCTATCTTTGCACTCTCACTGGCACATTCGTCATGAGAAGGCAGTTTTCCTCCACAAAGGTTTATCAGACACCAAAACACTGAGCGGATGTTTATAATTCTACAATATGAGACGTTAAATTACATCCAGAGCATTTGATAATGATGCGTTAGCTTAGCTTTTTATAAATGTGTCTGTGCTGTCTGCATGTTTTCACAGGTTATCAGCTGTTTTGTTGCTGCTTCTTCTGGGTGTAAAATGGCAAGAATAACTTATAAAAAATAAAAGCCAGGAGACAATTTGGCAATAATGGTGTAAAATGATCCTCAATAGTTAATCAATAGATATAAAAAAGGGACATAACTAGATAGAACTGAATATGCCAGATGCATATCCAGTTCAGCTTAAAACCTATCTTGGAGAGTTTTGACCAACAACGAGTGAGGAAGATAAATTATAATGGTGTAATTGGCTAAAGATAAAGAGGATGGACGACAGGTGTGACCTATAGATATAATAACCTACGCCCTGGAGGCCAGAACCCTCAGAGCCACCTGGTTCATCTTGTATACACTGTTTGCTCTCCTTTTTTGCCGGCATTAAAGAACACTTTGCTGCTTTTTTATAATCTAAGAGTAGTTTTTTTGACCTTGTGTTTTTCCAACTGCAATCCATCAATTTGACACGACACCATTAACTAGAAAGGTGCCACTAGGGGTTTTTTTGTTAATTCAAAAATGTGCCTATTAGATGTGACATACATTAGAAACACTTTGATTAGGATAATAACAATAATAATAATAGTAGTAATAGTAAAGATAAAGTGCTGTGTATAGAGAGAGCAGAAAGATGCGTAATACAACAATATAAATAGATAAAACTCTCCTGGAAGTTACATTTATATACAACTAAATAATTTCCCCTATTATGTTGTGTTGGTAAACATAATCGTTACCTGGATGATGTTCACAGGTAACGTTTATGACGTTTATGACATTTTGACAACGTTTAGACAACAGAAGGTCTTTGGTTCATGTTGTGAAGGATGATGGTTTCAGTTAAATGTTCATAAACATGTTGAGCTTCAAGTCACTGCAGACATTTTTGTGTATTAATCTTTATCTTTCTCTGTCGTTAAACTGAGTCTGAACTCAACCAGATAAAGTTTCATGCTGCTGTAGTTTCTATCATCTATCAACTCATACATTCAGTATCAACATTTTTGCAACTTGCCAAAAACTTTAATCAACATTTTCTCATTATGTTGAGAGAAAACATGATTCAGCCAATTTTACATCTATAGTTAAACGTATTTGCTGTTGCAGTTTAGTAGTTTTTGGGTGTAATTTGTAGGGATACAGGGTTGGACTGACAGAGCTTCTTGTTTACAGCAGAGCAGCAGGTCAAACACCTAAATCAACTTCTGAAACGAGAGATGTGATTGGCTGCTGCTGCTGGAGGAGACTGTTTTACTCATCAGGAGCTGCGAGCGTTCGATTCCACAGATGCTGCAGCGTGTTTACAGTTTTACAGGCTCACGTACTAAAGTCCACATCTTGAAAACTCTTCACAAAGTCAACTTGACCAACTTGACGCTGCCAGTTAATTTTACACACAAAAGCAAAACATCCTTCATCCAACAGACACGAACACAACAACTCATCTGTCAATCAAACACCGACAACAGGCAGCACATGAGGATCTTTTTATGTCCGTGTCTGTGAAGTTACATCACTGTTTTATTGTGTTTATGTAGTTTTTAATGGTTGATAGTGTATAAATGTGTATATAGTGTAAATACAGTCAGATGTGTAGCTTTCTATAGAACGTACTACTTTATTTCTGACAGCACGTCTTGTGTCTTTCGGTTGAATATAGATGTATTTCAGTGAATACATGTTAGTGTTGAACATAAACTGAAGAGTTTGGAATTGAAGACTATTGAACCTTATGGACTTAATGAAACACAGGATTTGGGTTTTTGTCTGAGATATGTAAATATGAACTTGTATTTCTCTCCACAGACTATTTGGACTCTTAGGGAGAGATGAGCCACTAGGTCCTCATTTAGTGATGTAGAGGGACGGCTGTAGGACCTGTAGTCCATTCTGCTTCTCATCTCATCCTATTCAGTCAGTTGTTTACAGGATATAATGAAGTTTAATTATATAAAATGGTGTCATTCTTGTAACTTTGTGCAACATTAATCACGTCATGTTTTTTTGTAATATGTATATTTTCATTTTCGTGCCCTTTGTAAAATGTTCACTTTGAGAAAATGAAGACTGTGATAATTAAGTCATGTGACTCAGATGTATTTATCACACCTGTGAGAACTCAGCAGTCGCACTGAGCGAACCTGAAGAAGCTGCAGGCAAAACACGTTGTTCGCTCTTAATAAAGTCACAGTAAAGTCATTACAGTGTGTTAATGTTGATTTTCACCTTATATGTTCCTGCGGCCGACTGACTGACTGAAAATACCGGCTGTGCACGAGGATTTATGTCCTTTTATGTCAAATGTTTTGTTGCTTGTTTGTGTTTGAAAAGTATTGAGGACATTTGAAGGCTGTAGTCACTGAACACTTTCTGTGTGAATAGTATCATGATATAATAATCTAGTTTTTGTCATAGTTTTAATTGATTAAATTAACACTGCAGGGGGCGTCATTACGTCGATTGGTTAGACTGAGTGTGTGTGTGTGTGTGTGTGTGTGTGTGTGACAGCTTGGAGGAAGACTTCCTGCAGTGTGTCAGAGCTCCGTCTTCAAATCTCAATCTGTTTTCTGTTGAGACGACACACACACACACACACACACACACACACACACACACACACACACACACTTCAGTGACAGTGTGAACATCTAATGTGTTTTATGAAGAATCAACACTTTTCTTTTTAATTTGTGTCAGTTAATTAATGATAGAAAACACAGATTTAAAGATACAACAGTCACGTGTTTGACATCAAGATCATTATTATTTTCAATTTATTGTTACTGTAAAAGTGTTTTCATACACAGTATTTATTATATATTCCTAAATGTTATCAGAGACATAGGTGACAATATATCAGCAGATGTTATTTCATAAATATCTTCAAATATATTTTGTCAAATAGAGCAATAGAGTTGTAGATGAAATATAATTATAGTCAACAGTATGTTCAATTAAACAAAGAATGTAAAAAATATAAAAAATACAAAAGAAAATACAGAAAAAAACCCAACAAATGCCAAAACATAATAATCAAAATTTTGACATCACTATATATTTTATTTATTAAATCTGATCTTTAGAGGTTTTCTTCATCATGCAAGTATGTTAACGTATATATATTTAAGTTTTATTTAAATTAAAAGCTTGTGTTCTTTCCTGTAAACCCCTCCGGTGGTGAACCGTCTCCTCTCTGTTCTCCTGCAGGTTTGGCTGCAGCTCCTCGCTGCCGCTGCAGGGGGCGCTGTGGCTCCAGGCAGCAGACGGCGGTCCCAGCATGCTCTCTGTCTGGCTGTCTGAGTGAGCGGCTCTCTCTATGACATCACATTACTGTAGAGTCTCTCAGGAAAACTCAGTTTACACACTGAGAGGAAGTGACCTCCAAAAATTCAACCGGCTACAACAAGCTCTTCACATTTTTTATATTTGACATCCACGTGACGTTTCAGGTGTTTAACTGGAGCTTTCAGTCAGAGCTCGAGCCTCTAAAAAATATTTAAGCAGAGAGTCAGCTGTTTGCTGCCAAACACTGACTGACTGTGACTGTCTGGAAAAATGACTACATGAGGCACTCTGAAAGGAATGGCTCAACATACTTGGAGATACAGTTATATGCTTTAATGAGATGGATATTAATCTGGTGTCTGTGTGAGTCAGGATGTGGTTAGCCTAGCTTAGCATGAAGACTAAGCAGGGGGAAACTGCTAGCTTGGGTCTGTGCAGCTAAAAGATGCATCTACCAACATCTCTAAAGCTCACTAAGTAAAGGAGACATAACGTGCTGCTTGTGATTTATATGATGTCGGATGTTAAACATGGTCAAAAAGTCTGAAGGCTCAGTTTGCAAAGTCTACTTCCTCCCTGTGATGACATCAGATCATCCACACATGCCCACAAACGTCAGTCTGTTCTGTAGCTGTCATTGTGTTATGTTATTATATATGTATATGTTATATATTCTTTACTTCTGTACTAACACCTAGCATACACTGTGTGAAGTGATAGTCTCCTTTCTAACACTTAAAGGGGACATATTATGCTTTTATTATGTTGGTTTTCTGTTGTTTATGTCCTGTTATGATGGTGGATGTTAAACATGTTGAAAGTTCGGTAACTTGAGGTTTGTAGAAATGCTGCCTGCAAGTCAACAGTCAGGGCTTCAACCTGCCCTGAACGCTTCGTTTAAGACTTCGCACGTGCCCATAAACAGCTGTCTGTCCTGTAGTATTGGTTACTAAGGCTGTTGCTAAGGTGGCTGCTAAGGTGTTTCCATGTGTCATTCACGTTGTTCACTCTCATATTTTGGACCTGATTCAGCTCCAACATGTACAGATGTATTTGAGAAGTTTCTATTTCAAGTATAGAACAAGAAAAAGAAGCAAAATCCAACTACTACAGTTTGTTTACGTAGCCTCCGGAGCCGGAGGAAGCTTCCTGAAACTGACCAATCAGAACAGAGTGGGCTCATCAGGAGGCGGGGCCTTAAAGAGACAGGAGCTAAAACGGCCTGTTTCAGACAGAGGCTGAACTGAGGGGCTGCATAAAGGACCAGTAGAAGATAAATAAGGAGTTTTTTTTAACTGGAAATCATGCAAAGATATTCCAGTAGAGCCCCAGAATATAAATATAGAGCTGGAAATATGCATATCACACATATCTTAACACATTAACACACACTTAATACATATCTTTGTACACATAGAGAAGTAAGGAAGAGTTATTTATGTCTTGTTGAACTACAGTTGTGCAGCTTCCCTGAAGTCTAGTTGTCACCTTGTGCCTGTAAGTAAGTAAAGCTTTATTTTTGAAGCACTTTATAAAACCAGGGTTTCAAACTGCTTCACAAAGAGCGACCCCTGTCTCTTAGAATATACGATACTAAATCACATTGCAAGGAGAAATGTGATAGCTGGCTGGATTATGTTCACAGGCAATGTTTTTGAATGAATGAAGCACTGCATTAATCTAATGTACCAAAGTCACAGTGAAGTGCGGTCAGTCTCTGGAGAGCAGTTCTGTGTAAAGCAGAGGTCACTGCCTGTTTATGGATTCACTACATATCACAACCTCTCGACTTTGTACTTAAGTTCTTTGAGAAATGAATAATGTCTGTGTTGGATCTGATCAATACAACGAGTACGTCTGATGCACAAGGAGGACTGATGGGATGTGATGTATTCAGAGGAGGAAATACGACGTGCGGAGACGTGCTGAGAGGGAGAAACTGTCATCGACAGCAGGACGCAAGATCTGAAGGGAAAATTTATGTTGTTTATATAATCATATGGTTGTATGAACACTAACTTCATACGTTTCATAAGTTGAAAAGACATCATACAAACGACGGTCCTGCACATGCTCAGTGGCGTCTGCCTTACACAGAACTACTCTCTGGAGACTGAAAATCGTTGTTATTAGTCTTTGGAGCCGTTTCTAAACAGGTTTTCAGTCTCTGGAGAGTAGTTCTGTGTAAGGCTGGAATTTGTACTGAGAAACTCACAATGTAGTACAAAGTCAAGATTGTGATATGTAGCACAACAAGCTAGCAAAGCTGTAAACAGAACCACATTCCCGCACATGCTCAGTTGTGTCTGCCTTACACAGAACTACTCTCCAGAGACTGAAAACATGATGCTGTGGCTCAGGAGGTAGAGCGGGTCGTCCACTGAATGGAAGATCGGCGGTTCGATTCCCGCCTCCTCCAGTCCACATGCTGATGTGTCCTTGGGCAAGACACTTAACCCCAAATTGCTCCTGATGGCTGTACCATCAGTGTATGAATGTGTGTGAATGGGTGAATGTGATTCGTAGTGTAAAAAGCGCTTTGAGTGGTCGGAAGACTAGAAAGGCGCTATACAAGTCCATTTACCGTTAGTGTTTAGAGACGTTTCTAAACAAACTAAGATGACCAAACTCTTCATGATGAAGGAACATGTCACCCAGTGCAGCGCTGTGACTCACTGATGTGTTTTTAATAGTTTCTGGAGAACAACAGTGGAATAAGATATATCAGGCTTTGATACACACACAATACTTGTTAGTAGATCAGTTCATTGTTGGTTTGGATCCAAACATGAGATTTGTTGACAAAAAGAAAAACAAAGAAAATCAGCAGCTTTAATCAGCATGTTGTTTCATCACTGAGGTTAAATCTGCCAGTTTTAAATCTGAATGTGTAACAAAACAATAATCTTTGTTCATCACAGCCTTTTAAAACTTTTTAAAACATGATTCCGTCTCTAATTTATTCTTTCTGAGTTCATGTGGGGAAATTCTCAGATGATGAAAGCCTTTGTCCTCTTTTCCTCTCTCCCTCTCTCTCTCTCTCTCTCTCTCTCTCTCTCTGTTTCCTGTTTACATGTCAGAGAGCTGACCAGCGCCCGGCGAGAGAAGAGCAGCGATGATGCAATCTGACCTCCGTGACTCTCGCTCATTCATGTTTGTTTCACACACGCCTCCTTCCTGTTAAAGCTCCGATTCAACCGCTGCATCCACACGAGACAGACAGCAGAGAGTATATTTCATTCATTTCATTTAAATTAAACTTCATTTCAGTTACATTAAATCTGATTTATTATTTATTAATTTTTAAATGTTATTTTAAAAATGTACTAATCTTAATATTTTTTATGTTTCCTTGAGTCTTATTATAGAAAACTATTTATATATTGGTTCTATCCTCATAGTCACATTATTATTTGTGTTAATTGGTAAATCACACACACGATAAACATGTTTATTTATTTGTTGCTCTTTTTTTGCAAACTTCAGCTGATGTTTAAGAATAATAATATCATTTTTTTTAAAGGTTATATGTTAAATCTGCTGTTGTAGTGATGTTTGAAACACTTTTCTGTTGTGTTAATTGTTAATTATTAAACGTTGCCTTTATAAAAATACAAATAAAGAAAATATATATGTGTATTTGACAGTAGAGCGCAGTTTTTGGCACATTTATTAGATCAAATACTTACTACTAATACTCAAAATTAAGACCTTAAAGGTTGTGACAGGATGGAAATGTGCAGGAAACAGACTGAGCAGCTCTGTGAGGCTCTCTGAAGGTTAGTGGTGTCTCTTCATGGGCAGCGTAGTGCAGGGGAGGCCACTGGTAATAGTGAGGAGGAGGAGGAGGAGGAGGAGGAGGAGGAGGTTGTAGGTGTGAGGGCGTGTGCTGCTGGGACGAAGGCAGTCATCTCATCATTAGCATGAACCTTCTATTTGTCCTCTCAGCGTTCCTCTCTCTCTCTATCTGTGACTTCATCCAGGCATCACGATGATCTTCCTCTTGCTGTTGATGCAGCTGCTCCGCTCGCATGAATCCGATCGTTCTGTTTCTTTTGCGTGTTTATAAAAGCGCCAATCATGCTGCTCGCATCGGTCGCTGCCTTCCTCTTCCTCTCCTCCTCCGTCCGGTGCATTTATGAACATCTCACACACTCAGCGCTCGTGGTATATCTGGACACAATATTTCATGCTGTAGCGACATGTATGTTAGTAAGACTGTCAGCCAACTGTGTGTGTGTGTGTGTGTGTGTGTGTCTGCTTTGTGCTGTGGGCTGAGTGGGCGTTTCCATTTGAAAAACCCGTAAAGGAAAACAGGTGGTTTAAGTAAAAGTAGCGATACAACACTGTGAAAATACTCCACTAACAGTCCTGCATTCAACCACTTACTGAAGTAAAAGTATGAAACTAGAATCAACATTTGCAAAGTGAAAAGTAACTAAAGCTGTCAGATAAATGTGGTGAAGTAAAAAGTACAATACACAAGTAAAGTACAAGTACCTTGAATTTGTACTAGGTGCAGTACTTGAGTAAATGACTCCATTGAGTTTCACTGCAACATCTTGATATTTTGACTCTTCTTTGGCATTTTGAAAGGCAGAGTCCACCGCTGACAGGTACGTGCCACTGCTGGATGAACTGGCATCGATTTAAGGCCGATTGTTCTCTCCAAAGCACACATGAAGCGTGATTGTGGATATCGATGGCCAAAGAGCAAAAACCTCCTATCTGTAGAATTGTCTGATTGGCCGATTTCACTTTGGATGATGAGAACGAGGAAGGCTGCTCATCTTCAGTCTGTCTGCAAGATTAATCCCGCCCCTCATTATGACAGAAAAGTCACCTGACAAAAACCTCCAATCAGGTTCGCTGGGAACATGTTGAGGTACAAAACCTCCAAGACCGAGCTCAGTTCTGACCCTGGTATACTACAATGTAGTAACTATTACACTGGCCCATCTTTTTACATGAAAACAAACTTAATTTTACTATTAATTTAATTTTAATTATTAACTTCATTTAGAGCATCGTTGTGTAGAACCTCTTCCAACTTGCACCAACTGCAAAATCATCCAGGAAAAGTGGGGAAAGACCTCCTATCTGCACTTTGTGAGGCATTAATACCTAGTTGGTATCGTTAACACATAATAGATTATGTATTGAGTATCCTTAACAAATAGCATTCTGGAAGAAAATAATACGTTTTTTATAGTTTTCTCAAAAAAAGTGCATTTTTCAGATTGGAAGTTTTGCTCTTCAGCCATTGATATGTCTTCATAAAGTCATGGATTATGAATAAAACAGACCGAGGAGCGTCCGGGCCTCCTCTCAACTATAGTTTGCGTTCATTTTTAAACACATTTCACCACAAAATCCACACATAATTCCCTCCAGGTGTCATGAGAATATCATGGATGCCAACGTTACTGGTGGACTAACTGGTCCCATCTTGATGGGATGGTGGTGATGGTGTTGACGGTGTTACTGGCGGTGGTGTGATGGGTTGTGACTCAGTGATATTAGGCTCATTTATTGTTGGAGTCCACTGCATCGTACCACGGAAATCTTTCTTTTTCATCAGTTGAGCTGCTGCACTTTCTAGCGTTGCAGCCTCATTTTCTTTAGTTTGTCACGGCATCGTTCTGTTGTTCTGTTGCACCCACACACATGTAAACACTCTCAAATTATTCCATAAATCTTTGCGTTTTTGTGTGTCATGTCCAGTTGTGATTGTATGTTTTTGTCTGCCCAAATTTCAAGCTAGTATTTAATTTCTTCAGTAAACCAGAGAGATCCTTTAACGGCCATGTTTGAACCGGACGGTTGAATAATAACAACGTCGTGTCCTAAATGTTAACAGTAGTTTTCACATCGATGCAAACCGAAACCGAGTACAAATGAGCCGTACTCGAGACCGCCTCGTCATGTGGACTGTACGGTTCACAGTGTTCATACTAATCAAACTTTGCAGTCAACCGTACGGGGAACCAGGCTCGGGTCCCTGATGTAAAAGCCTCCTGAGTGAGTCGGATTATTGTCGCAATATTTCACCGAGCTTAATGTTACTTGATAAATTAAACTCCTCCGGTCGGACAACGAGCGCCCCGCCCTCTGCAATCCCATCAGGCATTGTGAGAGCTCGACTAATCCGTCCCCGTGAGCCCCGACAGGAACAAACCGTACACAGATATTAAATACATATATGACCAAACACACACACACACGTCTAAGACATGCACACGTGTCTGCACGCTGTGTGTGTGTGTGTGTGTGTGTGTGTGTATGGACGCGTCACGCCACTCAGCGGCTGTGCGGGCATGTTTATTTTTCAAAAAGCATCGTCCGTGCGAAGAAGAGAAGAGGAGGCAGCATCTGAAAGACTTTCTCCGTTTGATGTCTTTATCTGAGAAGTCACGCTGAGCTTTGAAGTTTTCCCCCGACTGCGGCCATGTTTGCTTTACAAATGAGACAGCTGAACCTTTTCACCCTGCAGCAGCGGACCTCTCTTCTTCTTCTTCTTCTTCTTCTTCTTCTTCTTCTTCTTCTTCCTCTTCTTCTTCTTCTTCCTCTCTGGCTTTATAGTTTTCTGATTTTCACCAGAAAGGAAGCAGTGTGATGTAGTACTGACAGCTCAGCTGCTTAAAATGTTCTGTCTACCTTATACAAACAGGGTGGACTAAATAATAGAAACACCTTTCAGACAAACTGACATTCACCTCAAACCTGCTGACAAAAATCTAAGAAATACTCGCTCAATCTGCAGCTCCTCTCGGCTTTACGGAGCTTTATAGTGAGTTTCAGCTCGTTGTTTATCTGTTCGGCTGCAACTTTACTGTTCTGGTTCACTCTCAGCGTCTCATAGTGTCGTTTTGGGCCGCTGTACACTACCTGCTCAGCACCAGACAGACACAGTTAGCTGTAGACTAGCCGGTGAACATAGTGGAGCATTTAGCAGCTAAAGAGCCAGATATTTCCCTCAGGAGTTGGTAGAGAGTAAAAACAAGAGCTAAAAGAGAGTGAATATTGGACGACTCCATATGAATGATAATGTTGCTCCGTAATTGCTGGATGTGGAAACAAGTTCAATATATCAGCTTAAAAGATGATGAGATGTTGTGTTCTTCTTGTTTCTGATGGAAACTAGTGAACAAAACATCAGTTATTGCAGGTTTATGAATATATTTGCTATATATATTTTTTTTAAATATATATTGTATATAAAAATATACAATATTTGCTCTGAGTATGAAGTACAAATACCTTATAATTGTACTTTAAGTACCTTACTTAAGTAAATGTACCAAGTATTGATCAGCAGATGTGTTGTGATCTGTTTACAGAAACTGGACCAACTGGTCTTTGAATGCATCGTTACTGTGTGTCTTCACTCCGTCCACCTGTCTGATGTTTGATGATGTAACCTGCAGACTGAGATGACATTGATCAGTCTGAGTGATGTCACACACACACACACACACACACACACACACACACACACACACACACTCCGCCTCCACCCTGCTGGACTCGTTTTGTGTTTGTCTCGACAGTTTGATCTGTCGCTAGGCGGAACCCTCAGAGTTCACTGTTTCCTTCTCTGTGATTTATGAGAAACTCTGATTAACTCTGACCGGAGTTTCATTTCACATCTGTGTTTTTGATTTGTTGTTGGACTGGACGGACGAACGAATAAAAACACTAGTATGATTTAAGACGATACAGCGAACAACCAGGTCAACTAGGTGTAGGACTTTTATTAGGTGTGCAATCACCGAGGTTCTGGAGCCACATACAGTATTGCAGCATCACCAGAGGACACCTGCACTATGATCTTTGGTTGTGATCCAACATACCGTCTTTGCACAGACCTTGGAAAAAGTAATGATTTTTGGCCCCGTAGGAAACAATGGAAAACATGGCTGCAGAAAACTTTCTCATCCAATATCTCAAAAACTATAAAAGCTAAAGTCATCAAACTTGGTGCACAGAGTCTCTGCAAGTTATGGATGATTTAGCATTTTTGGTTAATATCTTACTTCCAGCTGTTTCTTACTTCTGTGTAGAGATCTTTCCCATTGTCTCTTTGGATAGAAGCGTTTGTCAAATGATAAAATGAGAACATGAACATGAAAGAAAAAGTTTTTAGTGGATTCATTGGATCCTGACGAGGATTTCTGCCATGTTTTAGAATTTTTAGGCAAAACATATTTTTCACTTTTTCCTCCATATTTCATCTAATTGTCTCAAAAACCCTTAGATACGATATTTAGAGGATCCAGGACATCGATCAGATGATGCATCACGTCTGTGAACTGCTGGATCATCTGAAATCTTATATATTCACTTATATATTTACTTGGATTCATCATTAATGATCAATTCTTGATATTGTGCCAAAAATATTCCCAATTTACCATCTTTACATGCTTTGATTATGATTTACATGGAGCGATCTGTTTTGATGTAGTTTGATCTATTATAACTTCTCCTATGAAGATATATTTTATATTAATACAGCTGCCCACAGGAGGAGTTGTAGTTATTAACACTAATAACACATCTGCTCACAACTACATTATATTGTGTTATAAACATGTATTAATGTTTGTATAAATGATTATAAATTTAGTTTTACATGTTATATTTCTCAAGTGTTCCTGTTATTTTGTCCCTGCACTGCATATTAAACATAACATATATTTTTGTTTGTTATGTATTCCAGATGTTATTCCAGATGAAAATATCATTTCAGAGATGGAGAGTATGATGCTTTAAAAATAAATACATTTTCACCTTTGTGATTGTTTGTTTCATGTCTGAAAACATCGTAGATCATTTTTTTGTTTCCCAAGAACACGTTAAAAGATATTTTTCTTTATTTTTATATGAAAATGTTTCAAGCTGGAGGCAAAATTTGGGCTCGAAACGTATTTGTTCAATACAAGACAATTTGTTCGGAGCAGCTTGCTGAGCACACAACACAATAACATACAAACAAACAAATAAATAATACAACATACAACACACAGAAGGAATAAAACATCAGGAAGCTGTATGTGGAATAAAAAAAATCCATAAATATGATCAATAAATAAGCTCGACAGACACAATAAGAAGCAACGATGATGATGCTGAGACCTGCATTCAGAGGGAGTCACATGTTCTACACATGAAAACATCATGTTCTTCAGAAGCTTCTCCTCTTCATTCATCGAGTTTAAACTTCGTCTTCGTCACTTATCGGACGTTTTTCTGTTTCTGCAGCTGCGATGACCTGATTCCTCAGTTTCACCCTTCAAACCGTTTTTCAGACAGTCTTTCATCAGAGTTGTGATGTTTACTTTGACTTTCCAGACGACCGCTTGGCCCGAACCGAAAATCTATTGATCGACTCCAGACTGTACAGATCTGAGCTGCCAGACTTTAAAACCAGAACCGAGAGACGTGATCACATCCCTCCTGTTTTCTCCTTTTCACCAGCTCTCACTATGTTTCAGAACTGACTTTACGAGCCGGTTCGTAGTGAATCTGTTCCAGAGTCTGAGTCACTGAGCTCTTATAAAACATTATTGTTAAAACAAACTTTTATCTGAGAGTTTTTCCTGATTTTACTAGTTTTATTTCAAGTGTCTTTTATTTCTTTTAGATTTTCTTTTACATACATTACTGGAATTGTTTTTTATCAAGTTTTAAAAAATCTATTGATTTTATAATTTATCAAATTAATTTTTAATTTGCTGCCTCATATGAAGAACTTTGTAAGGAGGGTTTTATAAATAAATATAATACATACACATAAATATAAATATCCTTCTTCTTCTTCACTGGGAATCATTTCCTAACGAGGTTTGTCCTGCAGTCATCTAACGAGTTCATTAGCCTAACGAGCAGGTCATTCTTCTCTGTGTTTATATATTAAAACCCAAACATTTAAACTCTGATGTTCACAGCTGGTGACTCCTGAGTCTCTCTGTGATCTGAAAACAATACGGTCCGACAGAAAACTCCTCGCATCCTTGTTGTCATGGCAACACGCCGCCCCGTGTCAAATCTGGGGTTGCCAGGTAACAGGCGGGACGATGAGAGCGTGGGTGCGTGAAGGTCATGTGGTGAAGAGGAGGAGGTGGAGAGAGGTGAGGAACCACTTCACGAAACCAAACCGACACTGGAGAGAGAGATTTAGACCTTTGAGTGACCATAAAATACTTGTTAGCACCACAGAAGAAGAGTAAAGGTTTCGGACGACACATTTAGACTCGTTAGAGACTGTTTAATGCATCATTCTGCAAATAGTTTTATGCATTCGATGATCTTTTCACATTGAAGTTATTGTGTTACTTCTTGGTCACAAGAGGAATGTACAACAATTAAACCTCTTCTGATGATTTATAATTGAACAGTTGACATTCTGGACAGGAAACCGATAGTTTTGATCGTTTTATTAAATTTTCTAACCTTAAACTCATCTTTAACTGCCTAAATAACCAGACTGCTCAGTGTTCAGGGACCTGCTGGTGTAAGGAGCCCTTTAGTAAAACTCAGTTCATTCTCGTCATGACCTTTGTAACGGTGTCACACTCAGAACAAACTGCATTGAAGCTCTTAAAATATCTAAAATATCAGTATAATGTTTGTCTAAGAGATGTAATTTATATTATAGCCTCTGGGAGATGCTACTTTTATCTTTCTGTTCATAAATGGATCCATTGCAGCTTTAAAAAAAGAGTCTGTTGTTGCGAACCTCAAAAGAATCCGGTTGTGTTGCGGTTGAGCTGCTGCTGCTATTTATAAAACAGAGACAGAAACACTGCAGGTCATTAAACTGGACGACACCTGGTCAGAGTCGCTGTTACAGCGTTCACATCACGTCAGACGGACCAGAAATAACAGCCTGTTCAAAAAAAAAACCCCAGAAAACTTTTAAGTGCTTAAATGTTGGATGTGAGATTTCACATTAACGTCCACACGAATCTATGTAAACAGAGTCTGAACCAGCTGATCCAGATACGCGGTTTGATCATGTGACTCCAGAACGACTAATCTGGCGCTTCTATCGGCAGTAATCAGCATCATCTGTCTGTAATTTACCAAACTGTTACACATCACTGTTAAACAATAATGATGTTTGATGATGTGACAGCGCTGTCTTTGAGGTCTGGTTAGGTTTATATATATATATATACGACATCTGAACTGCATCACTGCTCCGGCTCATAATTACTACGACCGCTAGATGGCATCTGTACTTATCTATACTTATTTAACTGCATTTTACACTCAAAACTACTCTGATCAATAGTTTTTATTCTCAAGTTTGTGAGTAAAAGTGAACTTTTATCTTCTACTTAAGTACAGTACAGTTAGATAAATATGTGTCCTGATCTTTCAGCCGTTAAGACATTAACACATGCCGCGCAAACATTCCTGTGAGGTCAAAGTTAGCTTTGACTTTTAGTTTCCAGCTGACACAACAGACATCTGATTTCATAAGAATATTTCCTCCAGAGAAGAAGCCTGCGGGCTCTCTGACAGACTACACCCACCACCACCACCACCACGATGAGCTCACAGTTTACAAACCGGCTGCTAACAAACTGCATCATCTGTGAGTGTCGGCGTGTGTTGTTGCTTTGTGTAGAGCGGTCCGGGGGGGGCGGAGGGGGGGGGGAGAAAGTCTCCTTGGCGAGTCACTGCTGGTTCAACCACATTTCACTGTGTTGGCAAACAGAAGCAGAACCTGCTCAGGCTGATGTCGCAACACCCAGAATACTTCCCTTACAAAGTGCTGTCAGCAGCTTTTCACCAACTGTGCGATTACACAGGCATGTAGAGCATGTATGCAAATCATGTTCAGTGTGCAGAGCTGGTGTTAACCCTTCACTACCCGCTCGGTCAACCAGCTAAAGAAAATGTGGATTAATTGCTGCGTCTCAAATCGCATATTTCTGTACTTACACTTAACATTTTGAGTTCATAAGTGTGTTCACACTTAGAAGTTCACTGTGAGTACCCAGATGGTGCACTAAAAAATGGTCAGAAAGTTGAGTGTGGAACTATGGACGCTTCTCACCCTCAATGGTCGCCATCTTGGCTACGTAGCAGAAGGGGAGGGACCACTTTTCAAACTGGAAATGGTGGCTGGGTACGTTGTAACTACAGTGAACATCGCCACATTATACAAATGTCAGTTATACATGTGTTTTTTAGCACTAAGCAGTCTGTAATGCGAATGCTAACGCTAGCTGATGCTAATTTGCGATCGTCATCTCCGGTAAGTGCACAATGGCTGTGTTTGATTTCAGACGACACTATCCTGTCTGTTTCCATCCACTCCTGATGTGTGAATATCAGGAGATAAACAGCAGGTGGCGCTGATTCTCCAATCGGTGCCATTAAACCGTCGCAGAAGAAGAAGATGAAGTCATTAGAAAGAGCGGCAGTCAAAGTTCAAACGATGGAAAACATGATGGAAATGTGACATTTCTGTTTGTTTCATGTATCGATGTGAGGAAGGTTACAGTCTCATCATCATCGCTCCACACAGATCTGATGTTTTCGGCTCTTCAGTGACGCTGAAGTCACATGATTCACTTATTCACTCAGTCTGTTTACATTTGTTTTTTTATCCACACAGCTGCTGTTACATCTCAGACAACAGGAAACACTTTATTAATACAGAAATTATAATTATGTATAAAAACAGTTAATGAGATATTGCATTGAGACATATTTAAATGGTGGACTTGTTAATACACAGTAGATGCTCCAGCAGCTGCCTCTATGTGGAGTTTGTATGCTCTTATTTTGAAATGCTTGACTCAACTCCCTGAAGCGAAGCCATGCAAGGTGCGTTTCCATCCACCTCTTTTTATTCATAAAAGCAAATGTAAACAGAGACGAAAACATCAGATCTGACAGCTGTTTGTCTTGATGAACCAGCTCCTGATATTAGTGGATGGAAACATGCATTTTCTTTTGCAGATTTTCTTGAAATTCAGTTAAATTTCTCTGTAAATTTGGATGGAAACCTGGCTACAGCCTCAGGAAACTTCTCCCCAAGCTCAGTAGGTTTCCTCTGCTGCTCCAGTTTCCTCCCACACATCCATGTTTTGTTTTGGGCCCTTTAGCAACATAATAATGTCCTCAGAGATGGAGTCAAGAAGGGGCCACTAGAGGAGGACGAGCTTCCTCAGAGATGTTAATAAAGTGTTAAAATAGCACCAAATAACACCAAACCACACCTGCCTGTCCTGTTCTTCCGCCTACCCTTTCACTGATTCACATAACGTAATGCTCCTCCATTAGCATTCAGGTGTGAGCATGTTGAACACACACACACACAAACACACACACACACACACACACACACAATCCGGTCATTGTGCGGCTCTCTCGCTCGGCCGCTTTAAGAAGAGCAGCGATCCGATTCCAGGCACGTCGTCCTGCGTGGCGGATGAATGGCCGGCCTTGTTGGACGCAGCCACAGGAGAGGGATAATGGAGAGATGTGATGTGTGTGTGTGCGTGTGTGTGTGTTTGTGTGAATATGAGAGTAAAATAGTAAAAGTGCGTTGGCCTTTTTCATATGAGTAACGACTCAGGAGGGGGATGTGGAGACTATGTGACCTTTCTCTCACCCACATGGACTGTTGGTACACCAAGAACAAGTGTGTGTGTGTGTGTGTTTATGACTTGCATGTATTTAGGAGTTTGAGTGTGTGTGTTTTCCGGAGGCGGAGGAGGCAGGAGGAGCTGCGGCACGCTGAACATTTAGTGTCAACATTGAAATATTTTTGTGTTTGTGTTTTCTTTAAACATTCACCTGTTTTGAACAAGACTGTGTTACATAAACAGATGCAGACTGACAGGTAGGGCTCCTGTAATCTGATAATTAGCTACTACTTCCATATTCATGAGTAAATGTGGCAGTAGAACAACAGATCTTTGTCTGATTTTCTGCTTTATTTTACAAATAATTTGTGTGTAACACTGTACTGGTCTGGTGTTTAGTAGGTTGAAGGTTTAAATAATCTGTGAAGTTAATGATGCTGTGGCATGAGCGTAAAAATGCTCACAGCACCTCTCTGAACTTTGTTAACTTTGTCTATATTTATATTCTGGGGCTCTACTGGAATAAAAAGTCCTTATTTATCTTCTACTGGTCCTTTATGCAGCCCCTCAGTTCAGCCTCTGTCTGAAACAGGCCGTTTTAGCTCCTGTCTCTTTAAGGCCCGCCTCCTGATGAGCCCACTCTGTTCTGATTGGTCAGCTTCAGGAAGCTTCCTCCGGCTCCGGAGGCTACGTAAACAAACTATAGTAGCAGGATTTCACTTCTTTTTCTCCTTCTTTACTCCAAATGTCAACTTCTCAAATCCATCCGTACATGTTGGACAACGTGAACGACACATGGAAACACCTTAGCAACCACCTTAGCAACCACCTTAGCAACCAAGGCTACGGAACGGATGGCCATTTGTGCTTTAACTATAGTATTATCAATCATAAAGTGTAAGGTCTTTTTCAAATACTTAAATACCACTTTTTTGTGATATTACCATTGACATAAACAGAACAATAACTAATGTACTCAGGTCATAATTAATACATATATATATCATTATTAAAGCCTTCATGGTGTCCTCAGATGCACCAACGAGAGAGAAGAGAATTTTGCTCTTGTACTTTTGGTTTTGGAAAGATACTGCTTACAGTCGCACTGCAGCTGCAACGCTTCAAAATCATACAAACATCTTTTACTCATGTCGTTTCTGTTTCACACATACATTCTTCATCCGGCAAACACATCTGATAACACAGAAAAATAATAGCTTTTAATCTGATTATAGCAGTGATGCCAGGAAAGCAGAGTAAAGATTCATATCTGATTGTTGACACAGCAGCTGCTGATGAAGTCTTTACAACCATCTGAAGTTGAGTGACACACTTTCTCAAAGTATGATTACACAATCCAGACCTACTGTGGTTTGTTACGCTGATTAAATCTCTCAACCACCAGGATGTTTGCAAACATAACCACAAGCTTCTGTTCACATCAAACCAGTTTCCTGCTCAGTGTGAGAGTTGATGATCAGACTCTCTGCTCACTGAGTTCCATGGAAAAAATCATTAAGAAGAGGAGGAGGAGAAGAAGAAGTCTTATGTCACTGAAAACCCCTCGGGACAGTCTGTTCCCATCAGTCATCTCTCTGAATCCTCACCCGCTGAGAGGCGGTTACCGTGGCAACAGCTGCGAGTGTCATCCTCTCCTCTCAGACAGGTTTGACAGAAGAAGAGGCCTGAAGTATCGGCCGGCGTCACTTCCTGTCCAGCCTCCGTAACTCAATTAGCGTTTCCTTCATCAGCGTGTTTCTTCTCTCTCTGCATATTCTGAGACAACTCAGCTACACTACAGCAGCTGCTTTTAGAAAGTTAAAGGATGATTCTGGTGATTTTTCTTCTTGTCAACAAATCTCATGTTTGGATCCAAACCAACAATGAACTGATCTACTAACAAGTATTGTCTTATTCCTCCGTTGTCGTCCAGAAACTATTAAAAACACGTCAGTGAGTCACACCGCTGCACTGGGTCACATGTTCCTTCATCATGAAGAGTTAGTTTGTTTAGAAACGGCTCTAAAGACTAATAACAGCATCACGTTTTCAGTCTCTGGAGAGTAGTTCTGTGTAAGGAAGACGCTACTGAGCATGTGCAGGAACACAGTTCTGTTTACAGCTTTGCTAGCTTGTTATACTACATATCACAACCTCTGGACTTTGTACTGCATTGTACTTTGTAAAGAACTTCAGTATAAATGGGACTGAACTCAGTAACTCTGTCAATTTCAATCTACTCGCATGAGAGGAAGCTGGAATATAGTCGCACTTTTTATCTGTAGAGACCAACGTGTTAAATTGCCATTAGATAACAGTTTTTGACATTTGGTTACCTGCACGGTTCAAAACCTTTCAGTCGACCCAACAGCAACAATCATGGATCAAACTGTGACAGAAAGCATTCAGTGACTCAAACACAAACAAGCAACAAAACATTTGACATGTTTACATCCTCACTTCCAAACTCTTCAGTTTATGTTCAAACACTAACATGTATTCATACTGAGATACATCTATATTCAACCAAAGAACAAGACGTGCTGTCAGAGATAAAGTAGTACGTTCTATAGAGAGCTACACATCTCACTATATTTACACTATAAACACATTTATACACTATCAACAATTAAAACCACATAAACACGGTAAAACAGTGATGTAACTTCACAGACATGGATATAAAAAGATCCTCATGTGCTTCCTGTTGTTGGAGTTTGATTGACAGATGAGTTGTTGTGTTCATGTCTGCTGGAAGGATTTTGCTTTTGTGTGTAAAATGAGCTGCTGTGTCAGCAGTGTGTTGGTCAACTTGACTGTGTGACGAGTTTTCAAGATGTGGACTAGTGGTATTACAGTGTGTGTGTGTGTGTGTGTGTGTGTGTGTGTGTGTGTGTGTGCGAGCAGTGAGATGAAGTTCCTTTGTGTTGCCTTCCAGACAGTGAGAGTTTAGGTTTCGATTTAGAAACAGGTTTAGAATTAATTTGAAGTCAGACGTGGTCGGTGTCAAATTCACTAATGCATCGTCTGTGTGTGTGTGTGTGTGTGTGTGTGTGTGTGTGTGTGTGTGTGTGTGTGTGTTGTGCTCTTTGGCTTGCACAGCCACACTCTCATTGGAATGCGAGTGCATATCTCGCTCTGCAGCTCGCCCTCCCCTCCTGACACACACACACACATTCATACACGTCCTCCCTCCTCTGAGAGTCGTGTCAAAAATAGCTCCGCAGCTACAAGTTGTTCTCAGGCTCGGCCTCTCAGGACCCCTCCTCCTCCTCCTCCTCCTCCTCCTCTCTGTGTTGATGATGTAACGTCCTCGTCAGCTCCGTGGCTTCAATTTGTCGCTCTTTGTTCGAGCAGGAAGGGGAAAAATGTCCGTTAAAGGCCACCGTAGTCTGTGCCTGTTGGTTTTGTTGTGATTCCTCCTCCTTTTATTTCCCCCCTGAAGCGAACATGAAACAGGCCTCCCTCTTTAATCCCCATCACATTTCCTCTCTCTGTGTGTCCCCCTCCCCAACCCCCAACCCCCCCTCCCCCTCCCGTCCTTTTTTCCGCTCGCTCTGTCGTCCACGGTGACGTCCCCTCAGGCTGCTGCTGGTTTCCATTACTGCTGATGACAAGGCCAGAGTGTGTATGTGTGTGTGCAGTACAGTAAAATGATTTTAAATGTGAGTGAGGTCCCCCGACATCACACACAAAACACAACAACTCGTCCTGCTCATCAGATCTGCAGAGAGGAAGTGTGTGTGTGTTTATTGTGAGGTAACATCCACACTGACAGGACTGTCTTCAAGCATATTGTTTCCCATCCAGCAGCAACAGCAGCTGTACTGGTGCTGAAACAAAGCATTCACATGGTTTCTCTTGCATAAATTCTCTCTGCGCGTGTTTAACATCACGTACAGCGTGACTAAATGACTAACTTCACTTCACACTTATAGAAAAAACTGTCAAACTGCTTCCCTGGGAAAGTCCATGACAAAAATAGAAAGTAAAGCCCAAGGAAGTGCAACGGATACACTTCATAAAATAAGACAACTGCTGGATTTCCTGTAAGCATTTCATAAAAGCGAAATTTACTGATTTACACAATCACATAAAAACCTACAGATAACATAACAGCAATACTTACAGTACAGGTGATGTGTTCACTTTCTCATAAAAGCATGAAACTGGGCACACTTGTACAGTTTGGGGCCCTGAACATTTTCAGAAATGAAGCCATTGCAAAAACACATCGTGGTGGCCATGGCGACCAATTTACTTTCTGCTATAACCTAATTATGTATATTGCATCATATCTCCTGAACCAAACATGATAACACAGAAAAGGTGACGTCTACCCCCATGTTTTGATGGTCAAGGATTACAATGATACCATATACAACATCATTAACTGTTCAGGTGAATCATGGCCTTATAGTCCTTCTGTTATAAGGCCAAATGGCGCAAATTCTATAAAAAAGTGTGGATGTTAAGGAGTTAACTATTCACCTGAACAGTTAATGATGTTGTATATGGTATTATTGTAATCCTTGACCATCAAAACATGGGGGTAGACGTCACCTTTTCTGTGTTATCATGTTTGGTTCCTAATGTTGTTATGGCGGAAAGCAAAACGGCTGCCAGCCAAATTACGCCATTTCTGAAAATGTTCAGGGCCCCCATACTGTACAAGTTTGCCAAGTTTCATGCTTTTATGAAAAAGTGAACACAATTTTCACATATCACCTGGACTATTAAGGAACATTTAGGAAACATGGCAGTCTGCGCTTCAATGCATATGATTTTACCAGGATGTACGACGCAACAACACCGTTCATTTCGTAATTCTGAGTTTCTCCACTTATAAATAGCGTTGACGTCGACGTTCAAGTTGTAATTAGAGCTGAAGAACTCTGACAAACATCATCAATCATCTGTAGCTGAAGCAACAGTAGACGTGTGAGAAGCTGTTTGACATGAAGCTTTAGGTTGTATTTCAGTGCAACAACAGGTTGACTTGAAGAAAAAGTGAGTGTTTGCATACACACCCACATGTATGCAAAACCACAAGCACAAACACACACCTACATGTGTTCGCTGCTGACGTCTTGTGTTTTGTCCTGCCTGCCTCTCTTGTTCTGACCTATTTGTGTGTCCGTGAACTATGTGGGCTCGCTTCATAAACACGCTGTAACAGGAGGGCGTGGCCGATTGGGCGCGCCGACCAGAGAGCGACCGCAGGGCAGACTGGTGATTGAGGCACATGATGGGAAATGCAGAGAAGCCACGGGCGCGGCTGAAATCTGCTCCTTAAATATAGACCTAACAGTGTGAAGACGACTGCGGAGGCTGCTTGTTTACATTGAACATCAGAAGAAGAAGAAGAAGAAGAAGAAGAAGCACTCGCAGACCACAATGTTGTTTATTCAATCACTGAAGTCCAGAAGTGTCTGAATAGCAGAACTCTGCAGATGGAAACCACCAACAAAGTAGCACAGAGTGAAATTTGTTTTCTTTTAAAGTCATGGAAGTGCTCAGATTTATAGAAACTTCTCACCAAAGTGGAAACCTTGTAGAGAAACAGCAAACTATGGGCACTTAGAATCAAGTGAGTAATAAACGCAATGAAAACAAACATGAAGCTGCTCTTATGTAAAATTTAAAGTCTCTCTCATAGCAGCCAAAGTATCAAACAAAGCTCAGATGAACCCAGAATGATGTGCACGAGTTTGTTTCTCTGATTTCACCTTAAATCTCAGTTTAACACGTGAACCTACGAGCAGGAGTTATGACATCACAGCTAGTTTGGAGCCAATCGTGGTCCAGTATGTGGAAACTTGAAGCCTCCAGTGAACACTGAGGAGACATCTGGTGTGATTCTGGATTTTTACACGATGGAGAGTTTTTAACAGAGTATTTTATATGTCTTAAAACATGTCCAGAGTAGATTAAGATAGACGGACAGATACACTTTAAAACAGACTGCATAGTTAGTTTATGCTGATTGTTTTTGGTCTGAAGGCGGGAAATTAATCACCAACATAACTGTACAACCAACTATCATCACTGCATGTTGATAAAAACACAAAAACATTTTAATTAAGCAAGATAATTCATCATATTAAATAGTTTTGCACCTTCTTTTTTAAATGTTTGGTTAAAGTTGTTGGTGTGACGCTGATCTGAAAACTTCTTGTTGAGGCGTTTAAAGACACTCGGACATCTGAGATTTAAGAGTTATTTTAAATTTTAAACGGTGCCTGTGTTTGTATATTGTTTATCTTTCCAACAACAACATTCATCAGTAAAATGATTTTAGGGAGCTAAATGAAGGCATCAACACAGAAAGTTTTTCTGCATTTCTACATGATGACAGAGTTGTGAAGTGTGAGGAGTTTTTCTTCATTCTGTATTTACGTTTCAATTATTTCTTTAATTGATCTCCTCGATGTTACTGAACACAGAAACTCTCCTAGATAATTAAGATCTTACAGGTAGGGATGCAGGATATTATCGGCACGTCATCGGTATCGGCCGATATAAAATCTAAAATGAAATATCGGCATCAGCCCGAAATGAACATTTTCTGCCGATTATGAGAGGCCGATATGTCGCCTTCTCCTCCGCCGCCTGACTGTGCTTCCCTCCACCGACTGTTTCACCCTGACGGTCCCGGTGCCTTCCTCTGCAGGCTGCACTTCACTCAGCTGCCCGTCAGACCAGCTGCTTCTTCTAGTGGAGGCTAGCTGGCTGTGCTTCTCTCCGGTCATGCTGCAGCTAACGCTCCGCTAGCCTCTCAGCTAACGTTAGCCCCGGCGGGAAGAAGCAGCGGGTCTGACGGGCAGCTGAGTGAAGTGCAGCCTGCGGAGGAAACACCGGGACCATCAGGGTGAAACAGTCCGCGGAGGAGCTGCTATGTACGGCTGCACAGATAGGAAACACCTCGGCTGACAGGATGTACCACTCTGTTGGGGGGAAAAAAACGTCTTCTTTTTGGTTTATAACGGCGGTTGGCAACCAGCGTATTAGGTGCATTACCGCCACCTTCTGCTCCGGAGTGTGGACCAGAGATTAAATCCTACACATTAATCCTGTCTGTCTAATAAACTCAATGAAAACTCTACTGCTGCTCCCACTTGGCAGGTTCATTAAAGTTTTAATGCTGAGCTCCTGAACTCCAGTCTTCCTCAGTTCTTCCTTCATATATTGTCTTTCTTGATCATACTTAGTACAATCTATGGTTGCATGTGTAATACTGTAAAAAAATATGTGCATCTATCGGTATCAGCAATCGGCCACAATGAGTTGGAAATATCGGCATATCGGATATCAGCAAAAAATCCAATATCGTGCATCCCTACTTACAGGTTTATATTCTGCTGCTGTTGCTATGGAGAAGAAGCCATGTGCGCGTTTCAGAGCGTAATGAATTCAAAACGTGCCATTGCTTAAGTTGTAAACAAAACGTGTCGCCATGGTTACTGAATTCACTCAAAGTGACCCAGAAATTAAAAGCGAACTGATTTAATCTGCAGGTAATAAAATCAGTTTTCTCATCACGATAAACTTCATCTGACATGTGACCGAATTTAAGCTCCGTGATTGGCTGTTTCTTACTGAAATATACAAGAATCAGATATTTTCTAACGCAGTCGTTCATCTTTTATACGGATGATTTAACCAGGAGAGTTTCATGTTGATCCGAACTGTAGAAGAGTCACAAAATGAACAAGATTTTTACAATCAGGTGGCTGAAACAGCTCCTCCCTCCTCACAACTCTGCAGCACAATACGAGAAAAAGGTGAGTGAACGTCGACTGTGATGGATGATCTCTCTGCGAGTTTATTGTCATATAAAATGAAGAGAAACAGCTGCTTGGAAACGAGTCTGAAAGCTGAGAGCGTTTTATAAAAAGCTCTGCAGATACTGTTTGTAAAGTGTTGAGGGTTTGTAGTTAATCAGCTAAAATATGCAAAACTGTCGATATGCTCCTTTAAACTTCTCCGTCTTGCTCCATTTCACATCAGCCTGGCTCAGTGGCTGACTGGCTGAATAATGCATTGTGGGTAATAGGAGCTCTGTGGTATTTCCATTGAAGCAGAAAGTTCCCCATCTTCCTCTCACACACACACACACACACACACACACACACAGCTAACAACTCTCCTGGCGCAGCTCGCCGGCGGATAATCAAGAGGAAAAGCATCAGCGAGCCGACTGTGTGAGGTTCACTGAGATCAAGGGATGAATTTAAAAAAAAAAAAAAAATCTGAATCTCTTCGCCGTGTTTGAAGAGCCAAAAGCAAGAAAGATGTCTGACGACCACAGACTGGCGCACGTTTATCTGCTCACACTGGTGAAAATATCAACTATTCAGAAATAAGAAATAAGACGTGTTTCCAGCTCAAATCACAACCGGACGTCAACGCTGAAACCCTCCCGACTGTTAACTATACATATAAAACTCACGTTGACGTTATATCTATTATTTCTGACTCCAAAAAGAGAGGATTCAATGAGACTTCTCCTCATGAAAGATGTAAAAGAAGAAAGAAAAAGACAGATAAAAGAGTAACATACTCCACTGACTAGCTTTAGTTGCCTAAATTAAACCAGAAACTCTTACCTCAAAGTTTTTCACTTCATGATTTCCCTAAATTCCCCCCAAAAAAGTCACTCATCAGCTCCCGGAGAACATGTCTAGACTTGTATTGGGCTTTGTTTACATGTAAGCAGAAGAACAAAGCACCGTGTGATTGTCAGTTAAACCGTCTTGTGCTGTTTGACCTCCTTCAGCTGCTGTTTGATTCCAGGAGAAAGACGAACGCAGGAAAATATGAAGTGAGTCACATTTTTTTCCTCCGTTTAACCAAAACATGCAGTTCAAGCAGTCAGTCAGTCAGCAGGACTCAGTGGAAACTGCAGCTTTTTGTTCCTGCACGTCGGCCAAGTGGGTCACACATGGAACGTTTACAGGACAGTCTTGACAGTTTCCATCCCTTTAATTTTTCTACATATTTGGCCAAAAAAACTCTCTGAAGGATCTTTCACTCACAGTCACACAGCAGAGAAAATAACTTGAGAGCTCAGCAAAAGACAACCAGCAGAGAGAAAATGATGTTTTCATATTTTGTGAGTTCAGGAACAAAACACACACACACACACACACACACACACACACACACACACACACAGTCTCTTACAGTAAGGTCTGATCATATCAGCTCTCAAAACAATTTCACAACAAAATCAAATCATTTCAGTGGAATCGCAGCAGATGTTCACGCTAAGTTGTACTTGAGTGTGGTCTCTGTCTGAAGAGGTTTTTAATGATCTTGGGGGAGTCTAGACTTAGACTTGACTCATTCTCTGTCATAATTCTTCAAGTGTGTCTTAAACCAACAGTCAGGAGCCCAAATGACCAGTGAAACGTGTTTTCCTCGCTGTAATCATTCCTCCTGGTCATACTGACCATTAGAAGACCTGTAAATGTGTCAGATATCCACTTGATATGACTAACTCAGACTGATGAAGCTGAATAGAAGCTTCACACAGACTTTTAAATGACTGTGTGGACACACTGTGGATTTTGGCCTCCATCACTGACATTAAAAGCACATTTGAAGGATCTTTTAATATCCAGTATGAACAGGAGGAATGATTACAGCGAGGAAAACCTCTTTCACTGTTCATATGGACACCTGACTGCTGGTTTAAGATACTTGAACCATTGTAAACTCTGGTTTCTCTTCTCTGTGCTGCTGTTTCTGTCTCTGAAATCAAAATAATGTGTTTAATTAACACACAACAAACCTTGCAGCATGTATTATTCCAGTGTATTCCTGCACGGGGGGGGGGGGGGGGGGGGGGGATGTTAACAACAGTTAATTTCTGCCTCGGGGGCTTCCGAGCAAGTTAATCCGGCTGAGCAACCCGAATAACCAACTGCTCTAAACTGCTGACTAGCCTCTTTATTTTAGGATTATAAACTGTAGCTCAACCCGCTGCTGCTCGGAGGTTTTACTTCATGCTGAGTCAGAAACTTGACGGTTACGAATCACCTTTACAGGCTGAATTTGGGGTCTCCGGTTGTTTTCTCCAGATGTTTTCTGCACAGTTTGGACGATGGGCGCAACAGGCCGAGAGGTTTGGAAGAACAATTCAAACAAGACAAAGAGTCAACAGCTATGCTACTTAGGCAAAGCTTAATGCTAACATATCATATTTTAGCATGTTAACATTTACTAATCAGCAGTAAACAAAACTACAGCTGACCAGATGGTGGCGCTAGATTACAAGTCAAAGAATCATCAAATTTATTACAACTCATCTGGACGTTGATATGAATATTGGCGCCAAATTTCATTTCAATCCATCCAACAGTTTCAGAGACATTTCATTTGAAACCTGTCAGTATCATAGTGGCGTTAAAAGAAAATTCAAAGGATCATGAAACTCAGGAGGATTCATCTTCTGATGACCATTAAGATCTTTACAAAACGTCACAGCAATCCAGCCGATAGCTGTGGAGATATTATCCCGTACAGCCTCGCTGTTAGCATGCTAAAGATAGTGACGGTTATCTGTTGGATTGAGGCATGAAGTGGACTGAAACCTCATTTAGCTGCTTTACACACCATCCACCACCTCCACCTTCACATTTTTAGTTACACTTTTTTATGTTAAAGTGGCTAATAATTAATATTTTCAATAACTCCACAGTCTGATCTATAACAGTGTTGGTTGTGGCTCGTAGTGATGAACCTACAGAGAATCATCAGTGACTCTGCAGCTCCTCTCGGCTTTACGGAGCTTTATAGTGAGTTTCAGCTCATTGTTTATCTGTTCTGGTTCACTCTCAGCGTCTCATAGTGTCATTTTCAGAGAAAAAGCTGTAAAAAGCCGCTGCACACTACCTGCTCAGCACCAAACAGCAAACAGACACAGTTAGCTGTAGACTAGCTGGTGAACATAGTGGAGCATTTAGCAGCTAAAGAGCCAGATATTTCCATGGATGTATAAAGAAAACTGGATACAGGAAGAGCGCCAGGCTTTGAAGCAAATTTTACATAGTGGCCAAACCGTCACGTGATGCACACTGACCCAAAAAGACTTTTTCCCATAGACTTACATTATGAAAGAGACGTCTGTAAATCAGCGGATTAATTTTTCTGAGCGTCACAACCCCCACGAAATGACTCGTCTCACTATCAGAATTAAATCCGTTCGGTCCGATCACATTTCAGAAGCCTAGAAGAGGCGCATGATTGAATTGTTTCATCCCTATTCAAGTTAGCCGGAGAGCTAAAGTGGAAGTAGCCGACTCGGCCAGCGAAAGTCACTAGTGCGCTCGCTCTACGGGCCGCACGATGCTGAAGATCCGGGTACTTTCATAGGAATGAACGGGGCTCCGCCTCCGACGCTGTATCCAGTTCTCTTTATACATCCATGGATATTTCCCTCAGGAGTTGGTAGAGAGTAAAAACAGAAGCTAAAAGAGAGTGAATATTGGACTTACATTCACCAGGTGGACAGAAACACGACTCCACATGAATGATACTGTGATGGAAACTAGTGGACAAAACATCAGTTTAATGCAGCTTTAAGAATAAACTACTTAATGTAACTTGTGACCTGCTGTCGTAATTCCAACGTAATTCTCTGGATACGAGGAGTGAATAAACATCCCTGTCTGTTAAAAAGAGAGGAATGAAGCTAATTTGGTTTATCAAATGCATTTAGAAAGAAACTTAATACTGTCACAATTAGATCACATTTCATCCTGAGGAGCTTCAATCCATCCAGTTGTTGTTTAACTATTTCAGCTGACAGACTGATACTGTCGTCCATAAATATCTTTATTAATATTTAGATTTAAGGGATTGAGAATGTAGGTAACTGAGCAAAAATCATCTTGTAAATGTTTCCTCTCCTCCGACCTGCTGTCGAGGTTCCTTCTCTCTGACGCTGAGCTGCATCTGAGCGCCACGTATTTTTGTTTTTTTGTTGTTTTTTTTTGCCTCAGCAACTGGATCCTGTGAGAGAAGCCGAGCCGTCGTTTCACATGGTGTCGGGTCTCCACCATATTGAATCCGAATGGGAACGGCAGTGTTGGTTTACGCTCCTTCCTTCAATAGCGGTGGGACAATGGGAGCGGGACAGGCGAGAGGCCCGGACCGCCCTGGACACACACACACACACACACACACAGGCCAGACAGACAGAGCATTGAAGAGGATGAGGATCCATCAGAAAGCAGCGCCGGTTACAGGGAGAGTCTCGGGTTCGGTGTCTGGAGAAAAAAAAGGCTCCTGGTCGGTAACAGTAGACAGGAAGCTTTGTGGAACGTGCGACGTCTTTATGCATCAGAACAAACTGCTGCAGTGTAGAGCTGCAGGAAGGTCGACGTCTGACAAGTTCACAGAAAACTGAAATGGGAATGTTGTGCCACCATGACAAAAACATACATTCATTTTATAATCTTTATCATCATATCGAGAAGAGAAAAAACACTTGTTATATTATGCAGCAGCTCATGAAGAAAGTATGATATTAACTGCAACTGGATGACAGACGGGTAGAAACAGGATGAAATAAAGGAACTTAATATTCTAGAGATAATTACTGTGAGTTTCACTGTTAATGAGAACCCGCTAAAATATACAGACTGACACAGTTTATGTCCAGATTTAATATTTTAGATACATTTCAAGTATTTGTTCCACAGCAGCCTGAACTAGACGGGGTTGTTTTACGTTATTGTCTAGTCTGCGTCTCTATCGTAGAAAGAACGAAGCCCGTGTTTGTCACAATAAAAGCATCTACTATTATAAGAAAAAATTACCATTAAAACGAATTTCATAATAAGATCGTACATTATAAATGATCTTATAATAACAAGAAAATAATACGTTTTAATGCCAAAACTTTCTCGTTATAATGTGATAATTTTTCCTGTTATAATGAGAAAAGATTTCCTGTTATAACGAGCGATACGCTGCCATAAAGTGTCTCAATGTAATGAGTTGATTTGATTCATAAATGCTGTAAATGCAACCTGATCTACCAGATTCTTGCAAACTGTTCAACGGTCATTTTTTAACATCTTTCTTTCTAATATCTGTATTGTGCAAGTTACTGTTTAAAATAGACTAAGAGTTTCATGCTAGTCTCTGCACAGGAGTGTTTTATAGGCTAACATGCTAACGTGATGTTTTGCAGGTATAATGTTAACTGTAACTGAGTTTAGCATGCTAACGTTTGCTAATTAGCGCTAAATACAAAGTACAGCTGAGGCTGAAGGGAACGTCATGGTGTTTGGTTTGCAGGTATTTGGTCATAAAGCAAAGTATTGGATACATTTAGGAATAAAAGTTTTGATTCATCAATTAATCGAGTTGTTGATCAACAGTAGAATTATTCACCAACTATTTTGATAATCAATTAAATGTTTGAGTCATTGTTCAAGTAAAAATGTTTCTTTTTCAGGTGCAGTTGTTGGTTTTAACATCTTCAGTTTATGGATTTGCTGCTTATGTCTGTTTTTATATCATTGTAAACTGAATATTTCTGTTAATACTAATCCATTAATTGAGAAAATAATCACTAACTGCAGCCTTAGAAAGGTTTTACAATTCATCCTCTGGAGAACATGAATGTGTTCAGTCCATCCAATAGTTGTTGAGATATTTCGATAAGAGGAAAAGTCAAAAGTCATTACGTGGTTTGGGAAACACTGTGTTAGTTAAACTTCCTGTAAAAACTGCATTTTGGTTGCATTTCTACAAGGTCAGGTGAGTAATAAACAAACCAGACATGAGTTTCTGATGTTTTTCTGGCTTTGCAGTGAGCGCAGATACAGATCGGTGTAGGGAAGACGGATACGAGCAGAGAGAAGTGGTGATGACCTCTTTCTCCGTTGCCTTTTCCTGTAATTGTCCACCATTGATTAAAGACAGAAACCTCCGAGTGAACAAACCGAGGTGGTGGAGGAGGAGCAGCTGGTCACCTGCTGTCAGGGTGGCAATGGCAGGAAATCCACCATAAACACTCGCTCTGTTTTCAGCGGCGGCTTCGCTCGGTGCTTCTCATCCCAGAGGACCTCCAGACTGATTGGAAAAAGCTTTTTTTCCAGATGCTTCAAACAAACCATTCATCCCGACAACAATGAGGTCATCCACTATTCTGGCTCTCCAAACAGGAATCCCTAAACAAAGTTTGGTTGGTTCATGTTTGGCCGCAGCGTTGTGTGTGTTCACTGGTGTGTGAACTATTATGGAAGGACATGAATGGGAGTTTGTAAATTGGACGGCGATGGCCCTCCACCTCCCCCGCTGAAGTGACATCAGCCGAGAGCAGGAAGGCTTTGAAACCAAGCGAGGACAGAGAGGACATTTAGCTCCCTGGTTTTTAAAAAAAAACATCTTACTGCAATCTGGGTGTTTTTCTCCTAAATATAAAGTTTCCATGGACACTGAGTGCCTCCTTAACATCAGGCCTTTTAAACTTTTTAAAGCTACACTGCTCACTGTTTACAATGTACGACTGAAAAAAGGGGGAAAAAATCTTTCCTTTAATTCCTCCATTTGTTTTTCTCCCAGCATTTCAGTCAAGGAGAAACATTTCTACAAGCCGTCTGCAGAGACACTCACTGCTAAGATAATAATTCATTTATTGATCAATTAATCATAGTGAATAAACAGTGATGAATATGCTGTTATTGCAGCAGAGTTCAGCAAAACATGACCAGACTTGTTTTTATTTGTGGCTACATGCTAAATGTTGTACAGCTTCCCAAAACAGAGAAGATGTGTGTGTTTATTGATGTTGTTGTTGTTGTGAGACCAAAAAATATAAAGAAAGATACTCTTTGTGCAAAGAGTTTGGAGGCTCGTGTGTAGTTTTATTGCTTTTCCAAACACAAAATAGAGTAAACATGAGGAATGAATGAACTGTGTCAGTCTGCTGTAACGTTAGCATGTCTGTCTTCTTACCTACAGTAATAACTAGTCTTTGCATCATTGTGTATTATGCAGCGCTTTGTACAGGTTTCTCTTTCTTTCTTTTCTTATAAGTCAGTTAACATTAAAAACTTTAACCTTAAAAAAGAGGCAAAGATTTCAACCAACTCACAGATTTAAAATGAATCAGCTACTAAGCTACAGCTGATGAAATTTGTCCTGTCAGTTAGCGCTCACTGATTAAAAGAAGAATATCATTTTGGTCTAAACTGCATCCAGAGCTGAAGTCTTCCTGTCTTCATGAAAACATGAAACATATTCCTGGAGTTTAGCTCGGCTCCACGACAGAAGCTACTGTCAGAAATTTAAACCTTTATTATTTTAACAAAGTTAAAAAACATTTTCGTTGTGTGCACAGAAAACACCACAGCTCCCATTAAAAGAACTACTAATGCAGCAGTGCAGATACTTACATCACCATAACTCGGTTTCGTCCATATCTATAAAACTCCCCGACGCTTCCTCCTGCATCACTGTTGCTGTTTGTATCTGTAATCTGAGCTGTGTAAAGACGTCTAACAGTCCTGCTGTAATTACAGACACGACTGAACTCACCGCCGCCCTGCGCTCGCTCATGGACTCGTCTCCTCTGTCGAGCCATGATGTTTAGCAAACATTCATGTCATATCAGAGTAACTGTAAGTTTCTGACTTGTAAATATTGTTCACATCAACCTCCAAGTTATAATTATAAGTGGGAAACTCCTGAAAGCTCCGATATATCCGATTTGGTGCTTAATAATACGGAAGTGCCTGAAAACCCATCAGATATGGACGCCTCCCGTCAACCACAGTCAACTTCATTAAACCCAAATTTATTGGATATAATATTTTTGTCAATGCTCAGTATTTTAAACCCTCATACGACCAACTCAATTATCAAAAAACCTTCCTGAGTTGTCGGATAATGTAAACACTCAGGTCATTAACATGGGAATCTTTCCGATCCTTCCCGACCATCCAACGCAACATTAGCCTGTGAGCATCTATCGCTTATGGGAAACAATGTTCATCACAGGCCGCTCAAAAACATAAATATTGAATGGTATTTAAAAAAACCTCCCACTCTTATCTAAACATAAGCAAGTGACATGATGTACTGTTGAGAAAGGTTCTGATCCAAGGTTTTTATTTATTTATTATTTATTACAAGGATATATTTTTTACTTCTGGAACAGAACCTGGAAGTTCTGGTTTCACTTTGACTCTCTATAGAGTTGCATCTATCTCACATCAGCTCTTTTGTATCTCCAGATGAAGACCACATTTCCCATCAGCCCCGTTATTTCCTGATGAACATAAGTTGTTTCTTTGATCGTCAACCTTTCAGTGCTTCCAGACTGGTTGCTGCTAGATCGGATGAGCTGGAGGGATCATTTGCGACACGCTGGCAAGATTTTAACCTAAACCGTAACCTCACGAGAGTTCGTCCCTCCGTCCCATCCAACCTAGCATTTACCTTCCTGAATCCTCAGCAGGAAGTCTGAAAGATGTAAAACAGCGCCCTCTCTCTGCTCTGTGTTGTAAAGCAGTCTGCAGGATTTCCCTCCAAAATCTGACCTGCTGGATTAGCTATGACATAATTTGTTTATGATGATATCTAAATGGTGATCTGATCAATGGTGATGTGGAAACACTTGATGAATCACCTTAATTTGCCTTCAGTTTCCTCATCGTCTCATTGCCTCTGTCCTATTAATAGCTCACTGCTGAGTACAGTTCAACAGTTAGGAAAACAGTGACTAACACATAATTGCCTGGCCCAGCTCTCTGGAAATCTGGTGACACATGAAAGCCTTTCCCGCGGCGGGCATTCACCCATAACCCCTTGCTCTTGGCATGATAACAGTGTTTACCGCTGATGTCATGCAATGAGGCGACAACTCATCGTCACCGGGGTCGGTGGCCTGAGAAGCTGCGTGGTGGCGGTTAAAGGTTCATTTGCGAAACACCGTTTCAAGGAAGAAATGTAATATAATAGTTTATTAATTAATGAATAACTTGTTTCACCAGAAAAAATAGTAAGAACTGTTTATGCTGAGTGAGTCTAATCTGCTTTAGTTTAGCTTTAAGGTTAAACAAGTAAACCAACATAATCTCAACAGCTATTGGCCAGATTTTAATTAAATTTACTCAGAGGACCTTTGTTCTAGTTCCAGTTATATTAAAATCTAATGGGCAGATTATAATAATATAATTAAATGTCTTGATCACATTCCCAAGAAGGAATGGATGCCGTAGCGTCCAGGTGGCGCTATAGAGGCTTTTAGACTTGACTTTCCTCACTTTGCATGTTTCTCGTCAGCTGCTTTCTCTGCCAAGTCTCCCCATAATGTTTATGATATATATATCAGTATATATCTTTAGCTCATAAATTTAAAACAGGAGCTGTGTTGTTGTCATGTGTAAATATGAGCGGATCATGGATCAAGACTATAAAACTGCTTATTAAAGCTATGCAGACGACACACAAATGTTACTGTTGTTACTGTTTTGATCCTTTACTGTGTCTTCAGAGAAAACACAACCATGCAGAAATACTGTGCTAGCTAGTTTACAGCTAAAGTACAGTTGGTATTTTGGCTGTTTGGGGTGAATAAACACAAACTATGCAGTGGTCAAATATGTGTCAATGATGTGAGATGAAAATTTGCTTCTTTCTGTCTGAACACACAGTTAAACTCACTGTGAACTCAGTGAAAGTCTAGAGAATTCTGTATGAATTAATTTAGTGTTTCCATGTGCTGTAGTTTCACTTTCTCAGATAAAATAGTTTCTCAGGTTTCCAGTTCAGTGAGCTCTGAGTCACCATGTTCCAGCGAGGAGGTTTTTATTGTCCTCTGCTGATCTTCAAGGAACAGACCATTCATATTTGTTCTTGGCTCTCGGCCCTCATTGTAGTGAAGACAGAGGAGGTTTGTTTTGGCAGGGCGACTCAAACATTTTTGGCCTCCTACCAAGCAGCTCTCACCTCATCTGCTGTGCTCCAATCGCCTGCTTCACCTGGTTCTGTGCTGAAGGAAACAGGAAGTCAGACAGGTCAGGACCAAGGTCAGTCACAGCGGTCACTATATGCTCACCGACAAGACTTTAAAAGTGTTGCGTTTCAAAATGACACGCAATAAATTGTACATACAAAGCAGTATGCAAAGTTAAAGATTCATTTTTTTCAAAGTAAAAGGATTTTTTTTTTTAAAAACATCTTGCAAAGTTTAAAAGGTTTAATTTTAACTTTTCAAGTGTACAGTAGAAAATGTTACTCACCACAAACTAAAATCCTGTCAATCACCCTGAAAGCCATAGAAACCAGGTAACGGCAAACTGTAAACACACCAGTAAACACTGCTAGTACCCTAGCAACGTAGCAGTCAACCATCTAGTAAACAAATGTGACACATTATCAACTAGTTATCATTCATCTGCCACATCCTTAACACTTAGCGGTGTCTCAACAGATAGCAACACTTTATCTTCCTCTTTGCAAATGCCAAGTGGTGACTAATGTGTGTAGCAACAAGTCCCAATTACACAAATTGGGAGTTTAAGTCAGAATAATTGTTGTGATGTGTTTTCAGCAACATTAAATAGCAGTTAAGTTAATGAGACTCTTCCTGGTTTTGAAGTCTGGACTTGTGCAGCTTCACATTGTTGTTTAACAGAATGAGGGCAGGTTTCCTGTCTGGATGCCTCGGTGTCAGCGGCTGATGAACGAGCAACATGTTTGGAAACTAACTCTTGGTGTGCAGTGAGGTCATGTGGTTCCTCTGCCAAGTCAGCAGTCAGCCGGCTGATTCGGCCTCGTCCTCGCCGTGAAAAACGCCGCTCGCTGATGAGATCAGAGGTTACATAACCCGAGTCATCACTTGATCTCCTCTGTGAAGTGAGATGACACTGCGGCTCGTCGCCAAGCAGAGTGACAATACAGAGCGGTTAATGCTGACAGCAGTGAGGAAAACCTCCCTCCTCCTCCTCCTCCTCTGAAGCTGAAAACACTAATCCTCTCTGTTCACCTCGCCTCCTCTCTGTCCTGCTTTCTTTCTCTTTTTATAGTCAGGATTCAACCAGCGCCAACACCCCGCTGATGAACTCAGTGCGTCCTGTTTTCTTTTATCTGTAAGGCTGTATTATCTTTTTACAGTGCGTCATCACACTGACTTTATTGCATTATTTTATTCACATTTCAGTCAGTATTTGGTGTCTTTTAGACTTTGAGATTTGGACTAGACTCTGCAGGCATAAACAGTGATTGAAACTCGCCGCTGTTACATGTGAAACATTTGTGAAAACTTGTGCGCAAATCTCATCACACCTTGTTGCATCAGCAGTGGAAAGTAAATTTACTCAAATCTGTGGTTAAGTACAATTTTGAGGTACTTGTGCTTTACTTTTACTTTTATTCTTCTACTCCACTGCATTTATCTGACAGGTGAAGTCACCAGTTATTTTCCAGGATAAGACATTGCATTAAAACCTATATGATAAGCTTATAAATTACAACACATTGTTAAAGATTAAACCAGTAATTTCCAATGTTTTTGGCTTGTCACCCCTTGTAAAAAAGCAGTTGTGTCATCTTTGTCATTTTTCAGATGTCTCTTAGTTGTTAGTAGTTCTAAACTTCAAACACATGGTTTAATTTCAGTATATGTTCAAATTATCCAGAATTTCACTAAAAAGCAAAGAGAACAAACCAACAATGAATTATTGGAACAATTGAACAATGAAGTTATTGCCAAAGCATTAATATATCAGAATATAACAAATACACTTTAAACAGAATGATCCATGAGGACATACAGTATACACACAAACACAACTCTCTCTCTCTCTCTCTTTGCCTCCTCCAATCAGAGCACTGAGTCATGGGGTTGCACAATAGCCGAGCTGCGTAATCACATAACGCCGGCTTATCTGTCTCGCCAAGGGCACCCAGTGTACTCTGACCCACTGTGTGTGTGTGTGTGTGTGTGTGTGTGTGTGTGTGTGTGCAGAGTTAAGCAGTCTGAGTGCAGATGCATTAGGAGGAAGTGAAGTGGAGTGAAAAACAGGCTGTAGAGGTGCCATAGAGCAGGTATACCATCAAATCAGATCACATCCAGGTAGACAGTAAAACATATCAGACTGGTAGAGAACAAGCACATAAACCTTGATGTTTAGAGGCTGGAGCACTTTGACGGTTCTGCAGCGCTGATTTTATTTCTTAAGCTGACATTTCGGCAACATTTTGCCTTCTTCAGAACCTGCAAGACAAAACTAAATCACATATTTGTATATAAGAAGCTTCCAGAGCAGCCATATGTTTAAGCCATCATGTTCAACATTATGATCCTGTATGAATGAATCACTGAATTTTTATTTTCACATCGTATCATCAAAAATGATCCATGGGATTATATGACATGCAATAATACAACATATAAATAACAATTCATGTATATATACATTTTTCATTGCTTTCAGAAGTTATGTCCCCTCATTGGCTCATATTTAAGACATTTTAGACATCTGTCCAACGCTTTAGTGCAGAGACATTTATCTCGATTACCTTTAACTGTGGATATTCCTGCTCTCCGGAGGATGAACCCTCTGTAATTGTCTATAACAGACATGGACATTCAGCAGGACAAAGCCCAAAGTCTCCCCAGGAGGGCGCCGGAGAACCCGACCTCCTCAACTGCAACATCCACGGCTTGAAATTGAAGCCAATGTGGAAGTCCCTTAAAGTGCGACACTGATGGTCTCTAGATGCTGGCTCCAATAGACTCCCAATCAAAAAGCATCAACTTCTCAAGCGGTTATGGTCTCAGTCTCTAAATTCTGGCCCTCTAATAAGTGTGCTGGTGGTCATTTTGGAAATTATTGCTGCTATAATAAGATACAGTATAAAGATGAATAGTGGCTTTGATGTCCGCCATGTGGTTGTTGATTGACAGCTGTGATTGACAGTTCTGGCTCCGGGACTCACACTGAATCAGACTATTGTTGCAATATTTCACTAAATTTAATGTTACTTGATAACGATACCTGCCATGTTAGCGCTCTGTGTTCCCAGTAAGCTAGCGTTAGCTTCGGTCTGAGGTAGCGGGGCGTGTTTCCAGAACGTGGAAGGCAACACCCCACACTCCTTATCCGGAAGGTCCTGACTCCAAACGGAAAAGGTGGCACCGACCATAAGCTGCAACTCTGGGCTTTGAACTGGAAACCAACTGGTGACACTACAACACAATCACATCCGCCTATCGTGCGTATGCAAAAGCACCCCTGGGAACATCCGACCACACATCGATCCACTTGGTTCCTACTTGCAACCAAAACTGTTAAAAACTGGTCAAATGATACAACTGAAACACTAAGAGGCTGCTTTGAATGAGTCATGTGAAAACCTGGATGAATACACAGACACAGTGACATCATACATGGACTTTTGCAAGAACATCTGTATACCTATTAAATCTGTGGCGTAATTTGGTAACAATAATAAACCCCGGTTCTCATGCAATCTAATTGAATTGAGAAAGAAAAATACTGCATTCAAGAGTGGGGACATGGAAAAATACAAAGCAGTGAAATATAAACTCAGATCTGCAATAACGAAAGCATAAAACATCTTATGCCCAAAAAACTGGAGAACAAATTTGTCACAAACAACTTAAAGGCAAAATGGAAAAGTCACCTGTTCCCACTGATGCAGACGCCGAACTACCAGACAGGTCGACCTTTCCCAACCTCTCGCCTACCACCACCATTAACTGAAACAAATACAGTAAGAAGGGTGTTTCATAAGCTGGATAAAGCAGCAGGCCCAGACCATCTAATCTCAGCCTTACTAAGCCACTGCTCAGAACAACTGGACCCACTCTTCATCAACAACTCCTCACTCAGCCAACAAAAGGTCCCAGCTCCCTTCAAAAACTCCACCATATCCGGCCTCTATGACTACAGGCCTGTGGTCCTGACATCAGTGACTATGAAGGCATTCCAGCTCATATTCTTGGCACATTAAACCTCTTACATCCCCCGCTGATGGACCCATGACATGCACATTGTTCATACTGGTCCACAGATGATGCAGACAACCTGTTACTGCACTTTATCTTCTAACATCTGGAGTCCAAACATACTTCTGCAAGAATTCTGTTAATCAGTTTCAGTTCTGCTTTTAATCTTATCAGCCCTCTCAAGCTGCTCAGGAAACTCCGGGACATGAGCGTTAATATCTCACTGCGCCTCTGAATCCTGCGGGTTTTGAAGGACCGGAGCCAAGTTGTCAGATTTCAATGATATCACTTCCCTCCCCCTTACCACCAGCACGGGGGGGGGGGGGGGGGGGGGTCGCTCTTCTTCCTCTTCACCAGTGATTTCAGATGAACATCAAACTCCATCAGGATTCTGAAATATGCAGATGACACCATAATCGTAGGACTGATCTCAAAAAACAATGAAGACGCCTACAGGCTGGAGGTGGAGAAGTCAGACGACTGGTGCAGGGAAAATGATCTGGTCCTGAGTGAGAAAAAAGACCACTGAAATGACAGTCGACTTCAGGACAAAACAACGACCTGAAATGCGACCTCAATGCTAACCATCACATGCAAAGAGCCCAACAGAGACTCTACCTCTTAAGACAACTCAAAAAACATAAAGTCATGCAAGGTCTACTGGTCCAATTTCACACAGCGATAATCCCGAGCATCCTGTCACTATCGATCACTGTCTGGTATGGAAGCACATCTAGGAACACAATAAAGAAAATGGACAGAATTATCACCAGAGCATCAAAGATTACAGGCTGCAAACTCCCGGCACTGGACTCCATATACACACAACGCAACAAGCACTCAAGATCACAGATGACCCTCGGCACTCAGCTCACCATCTTCCTCTGCATCTCCCTTCAGGTCACCAGGAGGCAGGACAGAACGAAGCTTCTTCCCCAAAACAGTTGATTAATACACAAAAGTTGGTCTAAATGTATTATATGGTATGTGGAGCTGTGTACTATATGTTTTTTCTTTTTGCACTTATGTCCTTTATGTTTGCACTGATGTATGTGGTGTATTGTCAGTCACTCCATCTATACTGGTATTAATTTCACCAGCCCAGCTGTGTGGTAATAAAAAAAACTTGTCACGTCCATCTTCATATACAGTCTACGGTCCTCCTGAGTCATAACTCAGTCAAATCTGAACACACAGACTTGAAACACATATTTATATCTTTCAGTGTGACTTACAGTTCCTGTTCAACAATAAACCTCCATAAATCCACTTAGAAATCAGAGAAAAAAGCAGCTGAATTTACCTGAGAATCCTCAGATTTTTAGGTTTATTTCAGTATCACAGTAATCCGGTGATAGTTGTCTGTACATTCATGTTAAACTGCAAACACATGATGTTTAATGGAGAGTACAAAATGTAAACAAACATGGTGTAAAAACTGGAACTGCAGCAGCACATTTGATGAGCTTTTATGGGGGTTTGCTCTCCTGATGCTTTTTTTGTTTGTTTAACTGCTGTAATTATTACTGTTGGTGGAGATGAAAAATGAGCCACAAACAGAGAGGGACTGGATTAAAACCACAGAGCAGCTGGTGATGTTAAAGTCTCCCTGAACAGGTCTTTAGACTAGCTCATCGTCAGAAATGTGGAGTCGTTTCAGGACTCGGTGGTGAATGTTTTCTGCAGTTTTATTATTTGTAAAAGTGTTTGAAAGAAGCTCTGATATGTTTGTGTGTGGACACATCGGCGGGTTCAAAGGTTTAGGAGCAGCGCTGAAAATAGAAAAAGGAAAGAGAACAAAGACACACGGACGCGAACCATAAAGATAACACATGCAAATAAACGCTCAACTGACAAAGGAGGAGGATGCTGTTTCCATCTCATCTCATTGTTTTAGACCGAATCAAACACATACACAACTGCTTCCAATGTGGTTTTCGCCTTCATGGGGAGGCCCGGTGAGGGAATCCACAGCAGCAGCAGGCTGGACGACAAAACCAGAGATTGGGGGCGGGGGGAGTGGGCGTGGGGTCCTGGAAAACTGGCGGGGTGAGGATTCATGTGCTAGACATCATAAAACTGTTTCCTGCTGCTCAAGGACTCAGGGAGGGGACTGGAGCTGTTGTTTTTTTACGAGCTTCTCCTCCCAAAATGAAACAGACAAGTGTTCATAATAACAGCACCAGACGTGGGCGGAGTTTTATTCATTTTAAATATTTAGTTTTTTTTTTAAACCCGCGTGGAGGAACAGGTTAGCGGGCGCAGTCACAAAAAGTTTAAAGGGAATAAATTTAGCAGTGTTGTGAAAGTGCGGCGACACAGAGAGATTCTGTTTAAAGAGAATTCAAAGAAAAGATGATTTTAAAAACATTCATAGACACTGTGTATAAACAGTTCCAGGAAAAGTCAAGTAAATTTAATTTATAGAGCCTAAAATGACAAATTTGCCTCAAAGAGCTTCACAACTACTGTATGACACACTGTCCTGAAACCCTCAATTTGAGTAAGAAAAGCTGCAAAAAAACTTAACTTCAAAGGAAACTAGTTCTGCAACTAACAGTTATTTTAATTAACAATTGAAAAAATTGTGAAAAAATGTAGAGGCCTGTATGATGTGAAGTTATATACAGTTTGTAGAAGGAAAAAAGCAAATCCTCACATCTCAGCTGGAACCAGAGAATCAGAGGCAGTTTTGCTTTGAAAATGACTGAAATGATCAATCGATTATCAAAATAATTAACAACATAAACCGAAGAGACAGGCATCACTCTTTCTGTGTCAGAAACCCAACATGTGATCAAGGTCATCAAGATAAGCAGCAGCTTATAAAGCTCCTCCACCCTGTAATGGAAAAACCAGTTGAACTGTGCCAGCGTGGCTTGCTGCTAATACCACCCTATACTGGGAATAAAAGCTCCCAGTTCCGTTTTTGGAGTACCAGTCACACTTGGTATCGCAACTTCCGGGATCATCACATGATGCACACTGGCCCCAAAAGCAATTTTCCTCCACACACAATCATTAGAAAAAGGATCTGATCCATTTATTCCAACAACATGTGTAAAGACGTACGATTAAATTGATCCCATTCATGCGTGCAGAAGCAGGTTTGGAGCTCTGTGGGTGAGCAGCTTTCATAGGAATGAACAGGGCGACATTCTCTGAACACAGGATCCAGTTCTCCTTAATGCATCCATGATGGTAACAGACCCCAGAAATGTGGTAATGTGTCACTTTTAAGGAGAGACAGACTGTGCTGCATCTCCAGCAGAGCAGCGTTATATAAACTTGTTTAATAGCTTCGTCCGTTTTGGACTCTCTGGTTCTCTCAGAGGTCAGAACCGTCGAGCAAAATCCACCGATTGGTTTGATTCCAGCGAGTTGAACTGACGTCTCTCTCCATAGTGTTAGCAAGAAGGTGCTACCAAGCATCGATCTTTTCACTTTTTGCTGATTGCACATTATTAAAGTAGTGACGTTTGGGTTTATATTCAACACTAGTTTAACCTTTTGTCATTTTCTTTACTTGTAGCACTTTGGGATTTTGCAGCTCTGGTTGGATGTAATTTGTTTGTAACTGTTAATCTGCTCTCGTTGCGATGAAGACTGAAACTCTGAATAAGACTGAATGATCTCTTTTATCTGCTTTTATCACATCTTATGTCTTTAAACTATCTGACACACGTGTTTGTTACATAAAATATTTTTTGCGTCAATGTTTTCAGGAGCCCGTCGGATCAGACAAACCTTCAAAAGCAACAAACTCTGTCTGCTCTTCTTCTTCTGCTGCCTTGAAGGATGTTTACTGCCTCTGAACCACTGAGGAGAAACTCCCTCAATATTCTACCATCCGCCGTTCAGCCGGCGCTCGGCGGCTTTGAACTTGTGGCGAGCTCGGTGTTTGATGTCGGCAGCCTGGAAGAAGCATGAACCTGTGGTTTGGTTGTGGTTTGTCGGGACGTTACGTAAGCCGTCATTATTTGCAGCTTCTTGCTTCGGGGGCCTCGGTTACATCATGGTTGAACTTTGCCGTGTGGCGCTTGTGTTATTTTTGGCAAAGCAGCGTTCAGCACCTGAATAGAGAAGGCCTGGCGCCACGCTCAGGAAGAAGAAGAAGAAGAAGAAGAAGAAGAAGAAGAAGAGGGGGAGTGTGAGGTGAGATGACAGGAGCAGTTGCTTCAACCAGTGAGGCTGTTAAAAAACCCACGAAACTTAAACGCTCCCCTGCTGATGAGTTTAACAGTTTGTCCCTGAAGACGCTGTCGGAAAAAGTGAAGAGCGATGGCGAAGGAAAAAGTAAAGACGTCCCAGATTGGAGCGAGTCTCTCTCTCTCTCTCTGTGACTGCTTTTACAGATTATGATATTCTTTTGGACTGAAAAAAACCCTTACAGTCCCCCCCGCTTATTAAATCGTCTGCGGTCTGGAAACGTTTTCCTGACGAGAGGCTGCTGGCTGCGCTCCGCTCTGCCATCATCGTCGTCATGTCAGCTCGATAACGAGGCCGATTCCCAGACACGGATCTCCTCCCATCTGCTTTTTAAGCTTCCTTTCTTTTCTTTTCTTTCCTTTCTTCCAGGGAAATTCCAATCATTTCCCCTCTGGAGGCCTGAGCTGCTCCCTCCGCCCAGCAGCCGGGTTTATTTGGAAATGCAGGTTAGACCTGAAGCTCTGTCCTTCCTGTCTGACCCCCCCTCCCCTACCCTCCCCCCTCTGAAACTGGCAACCCCCCCACTCCACACACAAACAGAAAATCACCATCATGGCTGCAGATGTGGCACATCTGGCTCCAGGACTGAGTCATTATTCTTGGCTCACTCTGATGTTCCGCTCCCCCCCCCAACCCCCCCCACCTCCCTCTGCCGCCATGGCAACTGACGAATGTTTGGCAGGAAGCCCTTGGCATCGAGCCGGGATGAATGAGTTGTGGCGCTCAGGGAGAGCGAGCAGGAATCAGACTGTGTGTGACAGAGAGGAAGCTTGTGAGAGAGTTAAAGTGTATAAACAAAAAAGAGAGAGAGAGAGAGAGGGGGTGGGGGGGCGAGTGGAGGTGGGCGGGGCTTCAGTTTGGCGGGGGTCCAGTCCGACCATAAAGCTCTGAGGCTGAATCGAGGCCTTTGGCAGAACACCAGCACTGCCTGAACAAAGCTGAGTGTGACACCGCCGCCGCCGCCACCACCGCTCCCGCTTGGCAGCCGCCACGTTTTCCCAGCAGCCCTTGCCTTGGCAGCTGGCCGACCTTCCCCTGCAGGCCTGCAAAGAGGATTAGGACAGCGGGGGGAGGCGTGTGGGGGGGGGGGGAGGGAGGAGGGGGGCAGGGGAAAAAGAGAGCCTTGTTGTTTTTCTCTTGTCTCCTCACTTCGCCCTCAGTGACATCACCGCTGCTCCAATTCCAGATGCGAGGCGTCCAAAAGTGTTTTTCCCCGGGTTTATTTGACTTGGCCGTCCATTTTATAAACGCTGCCGGCGGGTGCTGAATCTGGGGGTGACTGGGGGGGGGCGGGGGGTGGGTGCGCCCAAAATGGCGCCTCCTGCAGTCTGCAGCATCAACAAAGACGCCCAAAACAACCGGCTGTTTTTATTTTTGCTTGAAATTATGAAAAATGGAAACCAGCAACACCAATCACAAACTGTGTGCAGATACTGAAGCGCTGAGTGTTAAATAAAGAGTTTAACTGTCTGTGATGTGGCTACAGCCGGCGTTTATTCTGATTTGTTTTTTGGGATGATAACCAGCTAAAATATCTTGACAACTATTGGCTGGACTGCCATGAAATTTGCTTCAGACATTCATGTTCCTCAGAGGATGAATTGACTTCATCAGGTCAAAGTTTTCAGTTATTCACCGAAATAATTTGGTACAAAGATTCACGGTTCCCAGATTATGTATCCTGATGATAGTTACACCAGCAGGTTGACTTTTTTGGGTGAAATATCTTCACAACTACTGGGTGAAAGCATTTAATGTAGCCAGAAGTAATGATGGACAATACTACAACATTGCTGTTGTTGTTTGCTGTCTTTTACACTGCCGCTGCATTGGAAAGCACTTTGTTGTCCTGGCTTGAAAAGTGCTATACAAATAAAATTATTACTATTATTATTATTACTATTATTTAAATTCCACAACCATTAGCTGCTCTGTCAGGCTTTTGAGTCAAATGCTAACGTCAGCATGCTAATATGCTCATAATGAAAATGCTTTCATGCAGGTATAATAATAAACATGTTCATTATCTTATTTTAGCATGTTAGCATGCTAACATTTGCTACTTAGCACTAAACACAAAGAACAACTGAGGCTGGTCATGAAGTATTGGATAAATTAAAACTTGACCAGATGATGGCGCTAAATGGGAAGTTAATGACTCCCCAAAGTCTTTACAATTCATCCTGAGGGGAACATGGACGTCTCAAATTTCATGTCAATCCATCCAACTGTTGATGAGATATTTCAGTCTGAGCTAAGACTGGAGGAAAAGTCAGAGAATCACCAAAAGTAATTAGGATTCATCCTCTGGAAACCATGAATGTCTGTACAAAATTTTATTGCAATGTGTTGTATATTTGTTGAGATATTTCACTCATAACCAAAGTGGAGGACCAACCGACAGCTAGCATGGCTAAAAAAAACAACTTATATTGTCCTAAAAGGCAGAATTTTCCTTTAAAAGATGAATCTTCTTTGGACAGAAAGATGTCAAAGTGAGACTGTATTCATTCATTCAGTCTGACATGATGATCTTGTTAGCAGAGTTCTGTTTAGAGGCAGGGTTAGCTTGTTTTGTCCACCACCAATCAGAAGTGATTTATTCGTCCCTCTGAACTCATTTTAACTCGACACAGAAGCTGTGGTGATGGTTTCTTTCTCTAATTATCTTCACATTTTGATCAAAGAAACACGTCAGTTTAAGAGTTATTTCTGTATGTCGAACAACCCACGCTATTCTTCTGTTGTTTTTTTGTGGTTGCTAATTAGCTAGAAAGATAACGTCCCCATTCTTAATCTGAAAGCTGTGATCAGTAGATGGTTTCTGAAACAGTCATCAGTGAACACAACACCGGATCTATATGAAGCGTTAAAAATAGCCTACTCTGAGATGTTTGATGGTGGTTGTGCTTGATTAGGCTTTCAGCATTCTTCAGCCTTTCACATTTTGTTGCCAGCATTTATTGATTGTTCTTATAAATGTGTGTGGAGATCTATCAATAGATTAGTGAGTCATTCCATGAGTCTATACCTTTAAAGATGATGAAAGTCAATGTGCCCGTCTGAGGAGGGTTTACTGAACTCAAAGCATGTAAATGAGACAGAGACGTGTTTGCTGAAATGGTAAACAGACTGTTGTTGGTCCTCCGCCAACAGTCCTGCAGCTAGAAGAGAAGCAGAAGAAGAAGAAGAAAGCTGGAGCGGCGTCTCAGTAAACAGGAAGCAGTTCATTACTGGTAATATCCTGACAATAAAGTTATGTGCTGATGAGTGAGGAGATTAAAGCGCATCGCCTAGCCTCTGTTTACCCTCCACAGACAGGAGGAAACACAACACATCTGTTCTGAGAGAAGTCCTGGCATGCTGACGGCCTGCAGGGGCGTTTACCTCCTCGACCTGACAAACAACTCAGGAAAACTACAACTGATGGAACAAATGTTTTATATTTATTTAGTAAAAACTAGACAACAGTTCAACATGGCCTCAGGGTGAAAAGTGTTGGACAGAACAAACTGTTCTTAGAGTTTTACCAACAGAACAGCATGTAAAGAGACAGCATTGTAGAGAAAAGGTTATTAAATCTGAGAGGTTCGTCCTCTGGGGAGCAGGAATGTGATCTGAACATTTCATGACATTTAATTTTTTTTCTGAAGTGAAAAATGTGTTCTGATGGAGGAGAAAAGTCTGAACAAACAGACATGAAATACATATTTGTAGATTCAGTTGCAGCCGGACTGAGATTAAAACATTATTTTGATGCAGTTTGAAGCCTTATTTGATTATAATTATAATTAAACAGTTTCTATAAGGCACAGATGATAAATCCTACTGACTTTTCATCCAGCAACACCAGCAGATTCACACTTTGGGTTCAGAATAAAGTGTCTTAACAATTTAACACAAAATTTGGTACATTCATGGTCTCCACAGGAGGAATCACAAACTGCTTATCCTCTTATTTTTCATCATCATTTCTTCAACTTTTCAATTTGTCCAATAGTTTAGTTCATGATCAAAAACCTGTAAAACTAATGACATTCCTATTAGCACCAGATATACAAGTTTAGTGCTAATTAGCAAATGTTAGCAGGCTAGTTTTAAGATAACGACCTTTGTTAACCTAACCTCAGCTTGTTAGGTCATCAGCTTGTTAGCATTGACAGTGTTAGCATGTTAGCATGCTGATGCTAGGCTGTAGACTCTCAGTCTTATTAACATTCTGATGATTAAGAGAACTGAAAAGTGAGTCTTTTTTAAATTTAAAAAGGGCCAATTAAGTCATTTCAAATGCTCATTAATACTAAAATTGACAATGAAAAGTAAAGAAAATAATATATTTAATAATAATAAGAGGAGCTGCAGAGTGGCTGTAGTTTCATCGCTATGAGTCACCACCAACACATCACACACTGACAGATCAGACTGTGGACTGGTGATTAACTTTATAGCATTATAGAAGAGATCAATCACTGAATATCATATTGATCATCATGTCCACTGAAGAAGCAGAAATCCAAACATCTGAGTTCACAGGACGTTTGATTCCACGGTTACAGAGGTAACTTCTCTCTGATGAAAGCAGAGAAAACTTCATCACAGTGACTCAGTGGATGTTTGAGAGGCGTCAGAAATGGCTTCACTGTACGATCAGGAAGCTCCGGGCAGACCAACAGTGAGGCGAGCCTCTTAATAATTGAGCAAATAGCTTTGTAGTGTTGTCTTTGATGTGTTAAAGCCGGTTTAATTTTTAAACAGAGCGTTTTGTAAATGAAGCACAGAGCGCAGGGCTTTGATGATGTGGAACAGATGATGCACTGAGGGCAAAAAAAAATGAAACCGTTTCTTTTTAAATCTCGCCTCAATCAGAGGAAACTGTCAGCAGTCCAAATAATTAGGAATTGGCCTCAAATTCAAATAGAGAAACAGATTAGCCTCCGCAGCCCCGGTGGGATCCACTCTAAACACCATGTTTAATGAAAAGCAGTTTGAAATGTTATTTACAAGCTTTTGGCAATTAATGACGTCTGTCATCAGACTGAGAGCTCTGCCAAACTATTGTCTTTACTCTCATCTCACGACGTCTGAGGAAGATCTGAGTTTTAACGCTTTAATGAACCCAAATCAGCTCACAGCTGGTAAATATGAGCAAAAATATGTGGATTTTAAGAGAGAAATCCACTATGCTGGTACAAAGGAGTTCAGCCTAAAAGGAACTCAGTTCAACACTTTGGTCCACAGTGAGATATCTCAACAACTAATGGACAGTCTGACATTAAATCTGCTTACCGACACCTTTCCTGCAGCGCCAACATTAGGAAAAACTTTCACTTGTTCACAAGAAATATCAAAAACTGAACTAATATTTACTGATCGCGTTCATATTAATCAGAGGAGGAACCCCACCTCTAGCGCCACCCTCAGGACAAAATATCAACTTTTTAAACAAGATGGCACACTACATGGCCAAAAGTATGTGGACAGCTGAGTAGCCTGAGCAATGGAGCAAATACATCCCAATTATTCAATTAGGGGAAGCAAAGTTATGGTTTTGCTACCACATGTGGCCAAAGGTCCAAAGTTGAGGTGAACGTATTAGAAATGCTGCCTGCAAGTCAAAAGTCAGGGCTTCAATTTGCTGTGAACGGTTCGTTTGCAAAGTTTCCTCTACTTCCTCCTCAAATGACATCAGATTGTTCGCACATGCTCACAAACAGCCATCCCTGCCGTTGCCTTGGTTGCTAATGTTGTTCACGTTGTTCATGTTGTTCAAGTTGTTCACTCTCATATTTCAGATGTGATTCAGCTCCAACATGTACGGATGGATTTGAGAAGTTGACATTTGGAGCAAAGAAGGAGAAAAAGAAGTGAAATCCTGCTACTATAGTTTGTTTACGTAGCCTCCGGAGCCGCAGGAAGCTTCCTGAAGCTGACCAATCAGAACAGAGTGGGCTCATCAGGAGGCGGGGCCTTAAAGAGACAGGAGCTAAAACGGCCTGTTTCAGACAGAGGCTGAACTGAGGAGCTGCATAAAGGACCAGTAGAAGATAAATAAAGAGTTTTTAACTGGAAATCATCCAAAGATATTCCAGTAGAGCCCCAGAATATAAATATAGCCCAGAAATGTCTTTCATCTTTTTCAACTTCCACTTTAAAGAATTTAATTGAATGTTTTTTAATGGTACTGGTATTAACAATTCATGCGATATAAACCTGATTTTCAAAAGTGAAAGTTTGTCTCCAAAAATAAATATTATGACTCATGAACTGTGTGCAGCAAGTTGACAGGCTGTTCTGCTTTTGCAATTGTTATTAAGTATTATTATGACTCAAACTTTGCCTTCGTCATGTCCTTGCTCTGAACTGTGAAGTCTGCAGCCCATCAAACTCTCTGGAGGTCCACAGAAAGTCCTCCTGAGGCTGCTTGTGGACTCGTTGGATTCTGGATTTAGACTTCCTGGTAACAGGCCTGTTAAGTACCAGGGAGGCCTGGACATTTAGATTCAGCCCAGATATTGAGCCCTCACTGACTCCCTGTTTGAAAAGGAAATACATTACCTTAAGGAAGTGCAGTAATGACGTTGCGTCATGAGACCTTTAATTGTATCTGCTGAGCTGATCAGATGTTTTTAGAGTTGAGGACCAACATGGCTGTCAGAGGGATTCTCAGTAACATGTTTTCCATCACAGTGAGCCGCTGTGGACTGAACTGTGACTGTAAACAGTTAATCAGTCCCGGACTCTGAAGCTCCAGTTTGACCTTAACGTCACCTCCCAGCTCTGCCTTTTCCTGGGCCGATTTCCCAGCGCGCAGTCCCCCCCCCCCATGTGAAACTGCTAAGCTGAATAAACTGACTGCGTTGACCCCCACAGCCACGAGGCCAAGTCTGCAAATCTCCCCTCTGAGCAGCCTGAGGAGGAGGGGATGGGGGGGAGGCTATTTAAAGACCCCGCTGATCAGGCAAAACAGAGAGCTTCATCGGCCTGCAGCGTCCCACATCCAGGTCCTGAGACCGAGTTACAGTCTGATACACGACGGCCCCTCGAGATGCAGGAATATTATCAGGAGTCTTTTTGACTGTCGCTCTCACTGTAAAGGCTTCAGTCTACTTCAGAGTAGATCATACATGTGGTCTAAAGATGTTTTCGCCTCTTCTTTGAGTGTCCACACTCATGGAAGGATTATGAGACAACAGGCCCCAAACCCCTTCCTATAGGGGCAAGACCCCCAGACTGAAAGAGACACATCATGTGTAGTAGTTTTGTGTTTCTTTCAGTGACATTTTGCAGGTGAATCAGACTCTCAGGTGCAGCTGAACTTCAGTATTTAGTTCAAACTGGAGATGAAGAGAGACAGCAGATCCACACTGACTCATCTGCACAGATATTACACCAAATACTACAACATATTACACAAAATATTACAGGAAACCATCAAAGGAAACCCTAACCTACCCTAACCTACCCTAACCATAACCTACCCTAACCCTACCCTAACCTACCCTAACCCTAACCTATCCTAACCTACTCTAACCCTAACCCTAACCTACCCGAACCCTACCCTAACCTACCCTAACCCTAACCTATCCTAACCTACCCTAACCCTACCCTAAACCTAACCTACCCTAACCCTAACCTACCCTAACCTACCCTAACCCTAACCTACCCTAACCTACTCTAACCCTAACCTACTCTAACCCTAACCTACCCTAACCATAACCTACCCTAACCTATCCTAACCCTAACCTACCCTAACCCTAACCTACCCTAACCTACCCTAACCAACACTAACCCTAACCTACTCTAACCTACCCTAACCCTAACCTACTCTAACCCTAACCCTAACCTACCCTAACCCTAACCTACCCTAACCTACCCGAACCCTACCCTAACCCTAACCTACCCTAACCCTAACCTACTCTAACCCTAACCCTAACCTACCCTAACCCTACCCTAACCCTACCCTAACCCTAACCCTAACCTACCCTAACCCTAACCTACTCTAACCCTAACCCTAACCTACCCTAACCCTACCCTAACCCTAACCTACCCTAACCCTAACCCTAACCTACCCTAACCTACCCTAACCAACACTAACCCTAACCTACTCTAACCTACCCTAACCCTAACCTACCCTAACCCTAACCTACCCTAACCCTACCCTAACCCTAACCTACCCTAACCCTAATCTACCCTAACCCTAACCTACTCTAACCCTAACCCTAACCTACCCTAACCCTAACCCTAACCTACCCTAACCCTACCCTAACCCTAACCTACCCTAACCCTAACCTACTCTAACCCTAACCCTAACCTACCCTAACCCTACCCTAACCCTAACCTACCCTAACCCTAACCCTAACCCTAACCTACCCTAACCTACCCTAACCAACACTAACCCTAACCTACTCTAACCTACCCTAACCCTAACCTACCCTAACCCTAACCTACCCTAACCCTACCCTAACCCTAACCTACCCTAACCCTAATCTACCCTAACCCTAACCTACTCTAACCCTAACCCTAACCTACCCTAACCCTAACCCTAACCTACCCTAACCCTACCCTAACCTACCCTAACCCTAATCTACCCTAACCCTACTCTAACCCTAACCTACTCTAACCCTAACCCTAACCTACCCTAACCTAACCTAACCTACCCTAACCTAACCCTAACCTACCCTAACCCTACTCTAACCCTAACCCTAACCTACCCAAACCCTACCCTAACCAACCCTAACCCTAACCTACCCTAACCCTAATTTACCCTAAGCCTAATCTACTCTAACCCTAACCCTGACCTACCCGAACCCTACCCTAACCTACCCTAACCCTAACCTAACCTATCCTAACCCTAACCTACCCTAACCCTAACCTATTCTAACCCTAACCCTAACCTACCCTAGTCTAACCCTAACCCTAACCTACCCTAACCCTAACCTAACCCTACCCTAACCCTAACCCTAACCCTAACCTAACCTACCCTAACCCTACCCTAACCCTAATTTACCCTAACCCTAACCCAGGTTCTATTTTCTTAAAGCACAAGCACAGAACAAATATTGTATTAGATTTGGTTGGCAGATACTCAGTATTGAGTAAGACTTGAAAACACAATCATTCATTTCCAACAAGAAATGTCTCCAGCAGTCACTTCAGTCAGAGGAGGACCTGTTCATCAATCCTTATACATCCACGCTGGATGAAACGCTGACAAACCTGCCATTAAAGCCTCCTCGTGGTTGCTTTGCTCTGCCTCACTGATCTCTCTCCAACAACTCTGTCTCTGTAGTCTCATCGTGATGAAACAAATGGCGTTAATGGTCTTTGGTGTCGCACCTTGTTCAGTTCAAACACCCTCTGCTTTCATACCTTTACACACCCGACCAATCGCAGCATAAAGTGGGCGTTATTGTCGGATTGTGTATGTTCAGACGGGACGCAGGTGGTGTGATTGCAAACAAAATCACTGGAAAGATGCCAGAATGATGCGATGAAAATGTCTCAACTTGAACAAATTATTACTTTACTTCTACTTTATGAATCAACTTCATCAACGTACAGAGACAAAAAAGGGAAAGAACGAAAAAGAAAACTTTAAAATATCTTTAGATGATCCAGTGAGCTCTGTGTTTGTAGCACACTGACGCTTCCTAAAGATAAAGTACATGAAACACCACAAGTCAGGTTCAAAACATCAACAGCAAGTTGGGAGGAAATGTGTTGCTGCCATAACAAAAGGGAATCACACATTTTTTCTCAAATTTCCACTCAAGTTTCTCAGAAAGAAATTGAAAATCATTTCAACTTCTTGCTTAAACATTAAAACTACAAAAAAGTCTTATTTGAACCCATCTGTGGGACATATTTTCTCATATTTATGAAGTAAAACCATCATTTTCTTCCTATTTTTGATTTATGTCATTATTTCTGTAATAATATTGTTAACTAGTGACTCTGTAGCCTGAATAAAGGAATTAATGCAAGTAATTTTTCTTAATTAAGGAAACAGTTTGAAATATTTTCTCTAACTCAGGTTTATCATTTACATTTGAGTTATGGAGACATTTTAACCGACTGATGGTATAAACATATACTGAATGTGTGTATCTGTGTTTCTGAACTTAACACATATGTTTTGTTATGTGTTTAGGTGCTGAATGACTGATGGTGGGAAATGTCGTCCATGCTGTCAGTTCATGTTTGTGTTTCCATTTGAGAAGTGAAATCACATGAAGGATTTCCCTCCTCCCCTCCGCTCTGTGGGAGGCAGCGACAGGATGATCAGTCGCCTGACTGAGGGGGATTTAAAGGGTCATGAGGAGAAAGGCTTCAGAGGAGGCTGAGACGACCAGCAGCCATGAAATCCTGATCAGGACGCTCACATTTAGATCATGTCCACACTAAGTTCAACTGGTAAATGCATCTTTTTCTCTAAAAAACTAAAACGGCCTCCAGAGTGTATAAATGTCAAAACGCCGGCGTGGTGTTGTAGTGGAGCTTTGTAGAAACGCTGTCATATCGCTGACAGACCAGATGGTGGCAGTAGCGTGACGTTTCATTGGAAGAAGAAGAAGAAGAAACGCAACGACAATGACAACAATGGCGGACGGCTTCACGCTGACGGCTTTATTGTCTACTTTGACAGCTTGTTTAGAGTTAAACGTAGATATCTACCACCTTTCTCTGCTCAAACTGTTGGAATCTGCTCGCAATAAACTAAATATCAGGAAGCTGCTGCGGAAACAGTATACCGTTTCTTCTTCGCTGGTTTTCTGTGGCTGACTTGCAAATCTGTCCTCCGCGGAAACACTTAGTGTTTTTGCATGAAAACGGCATTTTAGAAAGCTTAAAGAGGAAATATTCTGCTTTTTGTGATTTTCTATTATTTATATCCTGTTTTGATGTCGGATGTTAAACATGGTCAAAGCTCCAAAACTTGAGATGAGCGTATGTAGAAATGCTGCCTGCAAGTCAAAAGTCAGGGGTTCAATCTGCTTGGAAGCTTCGTATGCGGCTGTTTTTTCTACCTTGCTGACAAACTGACATCGGCTCGTCACACATGCTCGTAAACGGCCGTCTGTTTCGTAGGTTTGGTTGATAAGGTTGTTGCTAAGGTTGTTGCTAAGGTGTGTCCTACTATAGTTTGTTTATGTAGCCTCCGGAGCCGGAGGAAGCTTCCTGAAGCTGACCAATCAGAACAGAGTGGGCTCATCGGGAGGCGGGGCCTTAAAGAGACAGGAGCTAAAACGGCCTGTTTCAGACAGAGGCTGAACTGAGGGGCTGCATAAAGGACCAGTAGAAGATTAATAAGGAGTTTTTAACTGGAAATCATGCAGAAATATTCCAGTAGAGCCCCAGAATATCAATACAGAGCTGGAAATATGCAGAATATGTCCCTCTATGTCCTGTGAAAGCTGATGAAACCACAAACAAACTTCATGTAACTCTGCTGTATTTCTCCTCTCTTCCTCTTCTACTGTAGATTTGCCTGAGAGCAGCTGATGTGTGAACGCCGTCCAGGATGGAAACAGCTCGCTGCTCCTGCACATTTGCCTGCAGTGGCTGAGGCCACGCTGGAAAAACAGGACGCATTGTTCAACTGTGGCCTCTTCCTCTTCCTCTTCCTCTCTCTCTCTCTCTCTCCGTTTCCATCAGCTGACTGGTTGAGCGAGGCGAGCCATGTCATGATGCTGTGCAGCTTCGACCGGAGCGGAGTTGAGCCGAGTGCAGCGCTGCAGCCTCTGAGAGGAGATAATGCTGCTGACTCACCGCTGGCCAGACAGCAACTTTATCACTGATCAGTCTGCTGCTTTTTCCCTGAACTCCTCTTCTCTGTGTCCTCAGGTCCTTTGACCTTTACAGCACTGTGTCTTTACTTATGAGACTGTTTTATTTTAAATACACGGCTCCTATTATTGCACAGGGCTGGTGATGATTTACTAGGTCTGTATGAATGAATGAAATACTTTTTTATTTACATGTCATATCAGTAAAATGGTCCATCCCACATCGGATTACATAACATACAATAATACGACACACAGTATAAATAGCAACTTCTTGCAAATGACATGCATATTCCAAAGAAAACCGCTTTTGTCTACATTTGTTTTATCAGCCTGTCAATCATCTATAAAGCTTGTTGAATGACACTAACCTTTACGACAGCTGCTATACAAATAAAGTTTGATTCGATGCCAAAGAAAACATCGCTGTAAAATACAGGCTGTGTGTAGTATGGAGGAGGAAACATGTTTCACACAGAAGAAAAGGAGAATATAAAAGCTATTTATCTTTTAATAATCAGCCATCGTATTTCACAGTGTTTTCATAGTTTCAACATCTTCCATAAGAAAGTAAGTTTGTTTTCAGTTTTACTGAATAATCTTCTGCTGTAATTATTAATACAAAGAACAACATGAAACAAAATACATTTCATTTTCTGCTTCATTTAACTCACATAACTGAGAGAGCTCACCCTGTTCTCTAATACTAACATGAAGTTACTGCAGTAAAAGTACATAAGTATTATGAGCTTGATGTAGTTAAAGTATTGCAGTAAAAGTACATAAGTATTATGAGCTTGATGTAGTTAAAGTATTGCAGTAAAAGTACATAAGTATTATGAGCTTGATGTAGTTAAAGTATTGCAGTAAAAGTAGTGGTTTGGTCCCTCTGACTGATATATTATTATATATGACATCATTAGATTATTAATAGTGAAGCATCAGTGTTAGAGCAGCATGTTACTGTTGTAGCTGCTGGAGGTGGAGCTAGTTTACACTACTTTATATACAGTTAGCTAGTTTAGTCCAGTGGTTCCCAACCTAGGGGTCGGGCCCCTCCAAAGGGTCAGCAGATAAATCTGAGGGGTGGTGAGATGATTAATGGGAGAGGAAAGAAGAAAAAACAAAGTTCTGATACACAAATCTGTTTTCAGTTTTTGGACTTTTTCTCTAATCTTTGATTTTTGCTGAAATATTGGATCATTTGAACATTTATTGAAATGAAAGCATGTGAGAAGTTTAGAGTGAAAAATCACTATTTGGTGGAGCTGTTAACAACTCATAGACATGTGAAATGTGACCCCGACTACACACTGCTTTTTGTAAGACGTCAAAAGCCAAAAAGGTTGGAAACCACTGGTTTCATCTTTAACAATGTGTTGTATTTTAAAAGCTTGTTATATTATCCATTGTGTCAAATCTTCATCTGAAAAGTAACTAAAGCTGTCAAATAAATGTAGTGGAGTAGAAAGTACAATATTTCCCTCTGACATGTAGAAAGTAGCATCACATGGAAATACTCAAGTAAAGTACAAGTACCTCAAAACTGTACTTGAGTAAATGTACTTAGTTACTTTCCACTGCTGGTTTTTCACTTTCAGATCATCACAGTGTGAAATATTAACAGGATGTTTGGAGGTAAAGCGGAGAAAACTGGAGCTGACTTTGTGTTTACTGTGCAGGTTTGTCCTCAGTCAGCTCGCTCTGAGAGCAGCGAGGGAGATTTACAGTTTGCTTGGTAACAACAGCTGAATTCTGTGATTGGCTGTTGGCCCGGTGACGTCACGGGTGCCTGGCACCGGGACTGGAATGCAACAGAAGGACTGAAGAGGTCGAGCTTCAAAAACAGCTTCAGCACACTAACAATGCTTTCATCCTACAGAGACTTCATGTTTTACGCCATTAATATATTATTTTATTGTGTCATCTGCTCTCGATGGAGAGAAAGAAGAAATGTGATTTTAAAAAAAAAAAGGGGGAAGAGAAAATAAATGAGTTTGTCTTCCATGATACAGTCTGTGGTTACTTGTTGAGTCGCTGATAGAGTCTCTGTACAGTCAGCTGAACTCTGCTCAGGGTTTTGGTATTTATAAAAGCTCGTTGGTTCCCTGTGGACAAAGATGGGGAGAAAGAGGGAAGAGCTCTCACTCTGCCTCCGATTCCAGGACCTGATTCTGACACACAGAGCAAAAATGATCCTCCTGTAAACTAAATGCTACAGTGGTTTATATATTTGGATGTTTTGTCTATTTTTTTTTTAATCCACACAACTTTATTTTAGGTATTGTACATTTAAAATGAAAAAGTAGTGTTACTCAGGGTTACTCAGAAAAACAGATTACGACATATTACATTAATTTGAAAAGTGAATTATAGTTTTTTCTACACACAACAGGAGCAATTTGGGGTGAAATGTCTTTTTGCTGAAGGACATGTTGACATGATGCTGGAGAAATGACTGTAACCATCACTGGAAACTCAAAATCCAATATTAACACTTATACAACTAATATTGTTTATTTCTTTTTACTTGTTTAGGAACTGCTAATAAAATTGCTAATTTAGGCTTATTTTTTATATGTCTGGTGTTACTACAAGGCTACAAAAGGAGGTAAACATCTTGAAATGTTTGGATAACAGAAGTTTCTCCTGTTAATCTGCAGATATGGTGTGAATTTATGGAGAACATCAGTAGATTTAGTATTTAGCTAATATCATATGACATGCTGTGTTAGCATTGATAGCTTACTGGTTGTCAGTTAGCAAAGACTGTTTGTGAGACTTTTGTTTGTTTGTTTTTTCAAGCGTCAAATTGACTCAGGAATATAAAGACAAGTCAGACTGTAAGTGAAACATATGGAAACAAAGCTAGCAGAGCTTATTATTTATTTTTATCAGTATGAGTTTATCTGAACATGCTGCTGGAGGTTGTTTACTGGTGCGTTCCATTTGAACTGGTAAGTCGGAATTCCAGAGTTCCCAGAGGGAAATTTCAACTGGAACAATGGCTAACCTGGCCAGAACTGGTTTTCCGACTTATTGTACTGGAACGCAGTCAACATGGGTGTGACATCATCATTATTCCCATCTCCCACTTCCGAGGTGACTGGAACGCAGCATTACCTCACAAAACAACATCAGTTCAATACAGAGAATGGAATTCACTCCCAAATCATATTAAACAACAAAATAATACACATGGTTTGAAAAGTGCTAAATGAAACTTTGGTAATTATAAGTATTATTTTGGTGTGAAAGGGTTCCATTGGGCATTTTATGTTAAATTATGACTCTTACATGTTTTGTTTAGAGTAGATGTGCATTAGGATGTGTTGTCATGTTAGTGTACTGTGATGACTGGTGTAAATGTGTATTTCTGTATTGTCACCTTGTAAACTGTGTGAACATGCAGATGCTAACGGGGATCAAACAAACTTTTAATAAAAAAAAATATAGATATATATATAGTGACATTTTACTGAAGTTATTGTTGTTTCTTATTTTTAACTGTGTCATAGCATTTCTATTTACCCGTACACACTGTTTTTTTTTTCTGACTCATAAATTATTTTTCATTTTTAAATACCTCATCTATGTTAAGAAATGATGATTAATCCTTAATGAAGCTTTCAGAGAACAGAGGGAGGGTGTATTCTTTAGGTTTTGTACTTTTTGTTTATGGAGAAAAAACATTCACAATTACACTATGCTGTATTATGTTCCCATGGTACCTAAAATAGTAGAACATAACAACCATATTATATGATTTAAATGAGCGTTATTAAATGTGAAGAATGCAACAAAATTTTTGAATGGTAATTTTTGAATTTTATGAATACATACGGGTCAAATTTAACCCCCTTTATGTACAAAAAAGTTTAAATATTTCCATTCTGGATCACTTTAGGAACAGTCATAAAATTTCAGTTTAAAAGAAAGATGTTTTTACTGCTCTCAAATGTAAAATGGCTCAAATTTGGCTTAAAGGCTTAAAGAGCCTAAAATGTGTTTATTCTTTCTTTCTTTTAGTGACATTTTCATTTTTATTAGAGACAGGAAATTCTGTGCTAAATAACCTGTAGTCGCTACTTGCCGTCACTGAAAAACCGAGACGGAGTGATACCTCTTCTAAGACTCGGACACAGACGATCTTCGTGTGTCAGCTCTCCGGATAAAGATAGAGATACTGTGAGCATGCGCCCGAGGGGTCGTCGAAGAATCCAGTAAATGGAAGCCCGGAGCACGAGCTGAGTGTCGCTGCTGACGTCACGGCGCTACATTGAGAGCTCGCGCTGAGTTGTAAGCGCGAGCTCAGACGGAGGCGCGCGGCATCAGAGGACACAACTACGATGAGCTCCAGTCGGTGCGACGCTGCTGCTTTCTGACGGAAAATACTACCGAGTTTTATTCTTTTTTTCCGGTTACTTCTTTCTTCTTGCGACGTAAACAAACCGGCGGACATTTTGGAGCATTTCTCCTCCGCTTCGGGCTTCAACATGTCCTCCGCGGCGGTCGCTGCCTCACGGAGGCAGTCCTGCTATCTGTGCGACCTGCCCCGCATGCCGTGGGCGATGATCTGGGATTTTACCGAGCCGGTGTGCCGCGGATGTGTCAACTACGAGGGGGCCGACCGGGTGGAATTTGTTATCGACACAGCCCGGCAGCTAAAGAGAGCCCACGGCTTCCAGGAGGGCCGCTCTCCGGGGCCGGGGAAGCCCCAGCACCCCGGGAAGGAGCTCAACCACTCGGCCGGAGACCCGGGCTCCCGTCCGCCGCAGCCTCTGGACCGCTACCCGCTGTCCGACCGGCCGCCGCGGCTGGGACCGGAGTACCAAGCGGGCAGGCAGGCGAACGGCCTCCCGGTGCCGAACGGATTTCCAAAACCCGACGAACCCCCGGAGCTGAACCGACAAAGCCCCAACCCCCGCAGGACTAGCACGGTTCCTCCCAGCTTGGTGCCTTTGGTGAACGGCGGCATACCGACCGTACACCCGCTCAACGGCCGCCCGGCGCAGATGGGGCTTCCCGGGGTGCTTGCTGCGCCGGGCCCCGGGGAGCATGGCAAGCGACCGGAGGAGCTGAAAGACAAACACCGGCCGGACAGCCTGTCGGACCTGTCGGACAGCCACAAGGACTGGATGAGCAAAGGCAAGACGGTCCGGGACCTGATGGCGCTGCACACCTTGGACAGCCGGTTCAAGAAGGAGCACGCGGCCATGCAGCGGGTGATGGGGTATGAAAGCGCCTCCTCCTCCAAAACAGGTAAAAGCATTTCTGCTTCCAGCTGGGATATTTTCAACCTGCATGCTGTGCAAACAGGAACTTAGTAGCTCTGAAATTATGTGTCAGCGAATTTCACGCACAGCGTGACGCCTTTAACCCGACATGCTTAATGATGACGCGGCTGACACGCACCCGCTAACCTCTGTGCACGCGGGGCTCTGGCAGAGGACAGCAGCTGCATAAAAGCAGCTTTATTCACCATGTGTGGAGAAATTTCCCGTGTTTCATTATTCAGAGCAGCATGCTTCTGTGTGTGTTTGTGTGTGTTTATATGTGGTGTTGTGTTTAATCCTCTTCCTCTTCCTCAGACAGGGGGAAGCACCCTCGGAGCATGAAGAGGAAGGCCTCCCCAGAGCCAGAAGGCGAGGGCAGCGCCCCCAAGATGAACGGCAGTGAGGGCCAACCTTGGCTCCCATCACCATCTGAGGTCCTGAAGATGCCCCCTGCAGCCCTGCCTGGCTTCTCAGCTGCGCCCCCTTCCACCATCTCCCCCCACTCACGCACCACGCCCCCTGAGGCCGCCACAGCGCAGAACGGTCAGTCCCCCATGGCAGCCCTTATCCTCGCCACCGACAATGCAGGCAGCACCGGCTCGCCTAAGGATGGCAACCAGGTACACTCCACCACGGCGGGCGCGCGGCGGAACAGCGGCAGCCCGCTGTCTCCGTCCTCGGCCTCTCAGAGGAGGCTGGCCCAGAGGGAGGGGCCGGGGAGCGCCAACCCTTCTGGCCCACACGTGCCCGGCGGCATGGACCCTCACGCGCCGCCGCCGCAGAGCATTCCGGACTCTTCCGTGCCGCCCGGCAGCGTGCCGCTGTGCTGCACGCTGTGCCACGAGCGGCTGGAGGACACTCACTTCGTCCAGTGCCCGTCAGTGCCGTCCCACAAGTTCTGTTTCCCCTGCTCCCGGGAAAGCATCAAGCAGCAGGGCGCCACCGGCGAGGTGTACTGCCCCAGCGGCGAGCGATGCCCGCTGGTCGGCTCCAACGTACCCTGGGCCTTCATGCAGGGTGAAATAGCCACCATCTTGGCTGGGGACATAAAGGTAAAAAAGGAGCGGGACCCTTAAAATGTTCACCAGCTGTTTTTTCTTGAACTTTTTTCCTTTTTTGTAATTCAACTACGGCAACAACAGCAGGACATAAAGCAACACACACACACACACACACACACACACACACACACACACACACACACCAGTCATCCAGAGAGCCCCAGACAAACTGACGGACATGTACATATTGGACACAAGGGAAGTGTATACTTCGTAAACATGGCTGTATAATTTTTTTGATTTTTCTTTTTCAATACATTGTGTTTCTATATTTTTGAAGATGAAAGGTATGTACTCCTCATAACAGCCCCCCCCTCCCCCCCCATCACACTTGTTTCTTTTCTGTCGGTGTACTTTAGGTCTGGAGACAGTCCCTGTCAAACATAGAATGTGACTAATCTGAGCACTTGGCAAAAAAATTAATAAAAAAAAAAACAAAGAAAAAATGCTTCTAGCTGTACATGTATGCACTTGTTTAAGAAAAAAAACTTGCCAAATACAGTTTCAGACCTTGTAATAACACCTCTAGTGTCTCTGTGGTTTTGCTTATTTTTCCATAATCAGCCAGGAGTCGGTTGGAGAGTCACGGCCTGATTGTGAATCAGCCATGATGCAATACCTTCCAACAGGAAAAAACCGGCTTCCAGGGAATAGTGGGAGGAAGAAAAGTCAAGGAGAGAGAGAGAGAGAGGGATGAGGAGGAGGAGGAGGAGGAGGGTGAAGGCCGGGAGTAGAGAAGTGTGTTGCATAAACGTTTTGTACAGTAAATCACATGTAGGCGAGTCGAGGCCGCTCGCCGCTCAGCCTCATGCTCTTGTGAGGCGTTACGTGATAAGGAGGCCTAAAAATAGTCGCCGTGGAAACGCGATGCGCGTGGCTTTCAAAGAGAGAGACGGCCCGGTGACAACGCTTCACACCCTGCGTGACAATATGTTTTGACCCCCCCCCCCCCCCCCCGGTGCTTTTTTTGCTGACATGCTTGGATCCATGTGTCGCTGGCGTCTCACCAGCCATCTTTGTTTTATTCTTTAAGAACAAACCTCGGCAGCAGATTGTTGTTGTTGTTGTTGTTGTTGAACCGACGCCCTGATTCCAGTGAAAACATACCGAAGACGTGAGGTCATGAGCGGCGGCGGCGGCGGCCCCCGCTGGGACTGTTACGACGGGGAGCTGAGCAAGCAGCTCGTCACCGGTGTGTGTTTTTTTTTTTTCCACATAGCTCTGTCAGGATGACGGGATGAGACGCCTCTGGGCTCTGTTTGTCCGCCCCCCCTCCCTCCCTCCCCCCCTCCCTCTGGGACGGGAATCCAAACAAGCTTCCTGCTCCACAACAAACTGGTTTCATCAGACAAAATGGCTCCTGTCAGACTGGATCTGAAGTTTTTTTTTTTTACTCATCAGAACAGCAACATTCATTCGGCTCGTTATCTGGTTTTAAGTTGATATTCTGCATAAAAAAGTGTGATTCTGTCACTTGTGGATATTTTCTGCTCAACACGTTCGGCTGGTTTTTGACGGAAGAAAAAGAACACATGAAGAAGAAGAAGAAGGAGTACAGAGGGGCCCATGCCTCGGAGCAGAGGGGAGGAGGAGGAGGGGCGAGGGGCGGCGGGGGGGGGGGAGTATATAAATGCCTTGCTCACGGGTCACGTGCTCTTCGGTGGAATTCCTGAGTCACTGTCCCCCTCCCCTCCCCGCCCTCCTTCCTCTTCTTCTTCTTCTTCTGCCTCCTCCCCCCCCGCTCTGCTGCAATAACACGCCTTCCACTGTTCAAGGTTGATCACACGGCGAGCGGATGAATGGGGGCCTGTGTGTGTGTGTGTGTGTGTGTGTGTGTGTGTGTGTGTTTATGCCGGGGCCCCCGCCGCTTTCAGCCGCCATTCAGACCAGCAGCCAGGAGAGCAAAAAAAAAAAAAAAACCACCGTTAACCCTTTCCTGTCTGCTCTGCTCGCCGGCGGCAGGTTTTTAAATCTCCATGACGACACGTTTTAAAAAGTTCAAACACATTCGATGAAACACTTTTGCACACGCAGAAAAATCTGTGACGTCTGGATGTTTGAGCTCGTTAGAGACGAGTAGAGCGTTGTGGATCAATCAGCTGAAAACTAATTCTGATAATCAATTAATCGTTTTTTTCGGTGATTCCAGTTTGAATTGTGAATATTTTCTGGTGTCTTTCGTCGTCTCTGACAGTAAACAAGATGTTTTAGGTTCAAATCTTTCCATCAACATTTTTCACTATTTTCTAACATCTTATAATAATCAAATCACAGATCAATCGATAATTGAACTAATCGTCAGTTGCAGCCCTACAACAGATCAGCTCTCTTTGAGCAGAGCTGGAATTAAAACCCTCGTTTCCTCGTTTAATGAAAGCTCAAACAATTAGTTGATTGGTTTAATTAATCTTGATAATTGATTAATCGTCATTTTTACAAGCAAAAAAATGTAAAATATTGCAAAATTCCAGCTTCTCAAATGTGAACATTGACTGACTGTCTCACCAGTAAGACTACAAACGACCCATAATGCAACACTTCCTGTAGGAGCTGCAGTTATATTGATATTATCTCCATTCTGCAGTTGTGAAATTGTCACTTTTTCTAATATAACCTCCAGATTATCGTCTTATTCTGGGACCAACGCAGCACTTTAAACTCACATAATTAAAGCAGAGCTGAAACAATTAGTTGATCAATTAACGGACAGAAAATATTGAACTATTGAAGCGATTAATCACTTTTCTAGTGTTGCAGCCTCGCAAATGTGAGTTTTTCTTTGTTTTATTTGATAGTAAATATTTCTATTTGACCATGTTTGGGTTGTGGACTGTTGGGAATATCATTATCGTTATCATTAGTTGCAGCTTTAAACAAAATAAATCAAACTGCTCGATGCATCAGTGTTAAATAAAGAACGAATACAGACTTTAAGAGAATTACAGGAAACATCTGAGTAAAGATTCAGATGAAGAACGTTGAGATCCTGGAAAAATCTGCCTGAAACCATTTAATTCAATGTTTGACCTTTTTTTAAATGTTGTAATTTTAGTTCTAAAAGTTTTCACAATATTGTATTTTTATTTTTTTTTTGAGTTAAACCAGTCTAATAGACTACAGACCAGTAGCAGACTGGTCAACAGTGGGTTTGATTTTGTAATATTGTATTTTTACATTCATTTCCGTCACTGACATTAAAAACGTCTTAAATCTCAGTTAAAGAAACTTTAAAGCATTTTATAGTTCTGATCTGATTGTCTTCCAGATATTAACAGATTAGTTTTATTATCTAGAAAACTAACGACAGTTTAAAGAAGAAGAAGAAGAAGAAGAAGAAGAAGAGTTGAATGGAGGGTCAGCAGTGGAAGAGTTAACAGTCTGTTCATGTTGTAGGCGGACAGACGACTTCTGACACATGAGCTGCTTTGAATGTAAAACCATATTGTGCAGGATTCACAATAGTAACTCCAGCTGTCAGATACAAATCAAATATATATATTTATATATTTAACTCTGAATTGTAAGAAAAAGGAAAAGTATTTTTAAATGAGTTGCTGAGCAGATCTGACATCAATTCAGCTTAAATCAGACAAAATGAAACTTCATCACTTGATCTCCAAGAACTTTTCTGATGAGTTAAATGTTCCTCTTGACTGGAAGTAAAAAAACTCAAGGGTCCACTTACTAGCTTGTTCTGGAGCTTTCTCATTGATCCGCTGACCATGAGAAACAGTTTCAATGTGTTTTTTTAAATCAGTGTTTCTCCTCCAAAAAAACAAACTGGGGGTCTTGTTTCCCTTTAAAATTGTGAGGTAATTTAATTTTTTTTTATTTCTGGTCTTTTATTGAAAAAGGAAAGCAGGTTTCACTCTCTCACTCCTTCAACCTTAAAATATAATAAAACACTCAGATGGGTTAAAAAACTTCTTGACACAAAAAAATGCCTTCGGTCTGCTGATCCTTTTGATGTCTGCCAGCCAATCAGACGGCCAATCCAAACCAGCTCCAGACCTCCGCCCTCTCTCTCTCTCTCTCTCTCAGGCTGGTTCATCTCTGGCGTGAGGTCGGCCTCAGATTCCAGCCGAGCCAGCTCATTTCTTTTCATCTGTCACCGAAACTCAACACCCAGAGGGCCCGAAGAGCCAGTGGCCCGAGATTAATGGGTTTGCTCAAATTACGTGGCACACTCAGAGAAAAACTGAGGGTTTCTCTCCCCCCCCCCCCCCCCCCTCCCCCTCCCCCCCCACCTCTCTCTCTCTCTCTCTGTTTGTTCAGCTGTCGCTCACCCAAAGCTCTCCTCCTCCTCTTTCCTGACTCTGAAGTGCAGGATGAGGCTGGAGGAAACACGTCTTGAACTCATTGGCTGGAGAACAGGCAAACACACACACACACACACACAGAGAGAGAGAGTGAGCGAGCGAGCGAGCAGGAACAACAAACCTCAGCTGTTCTCACCTCCGAACGCTGCCAGTAAAAACAGCTCCCATCAAAATGCTGAAAATATCCCGTGATTTCATAGAACTGGCTGCAGCTTTGAAACTGATGTTAAACAAGGAATGATTCATTACCTGATTCACCCGAATTCACCTCCTTCCTCGTCGTGACTGTTATTCATTTGTTTCACATCACAGTTTTTTCTCCAATGACAGATGAAGTCGTCAAAACAGGAAAAAAAAAAACATCTTTGTTACATTTGGAAATGTTTTAGCATTTAGCGTTTTCAGCAAATGACTAATTGTCTACAATTTGAACAATTATTGGTTGTACATGTCTGTGATCAAAATAGTTGAATAGTTCTGAAAAATATGTTAGAAGTCATCACATCTGGCCGGCCCATGTTTCATAAATTGCATCGATATGGACTCGAACTGCAGAGTTTCTCACGTTTTATCTCAACCGACCGAGTCATGAGTACGGTTATTAAATAGAGCTTCAGGGCAACAGAGTTACTACGGTTTGGGAACGCAGGGCGACGGGCGACGGAGGTGTAAAGTATAAGATCATCGACCACAAAGTCAAACATCTTCACCTGCTGCTTGTGATGATATAACAGCAGTACTGTAACTTTATCTGTTGCTATACTGCTGCGTATAGTCGGCCTATGTTTTTTTTGTTTTTTTTGTATTGTACTGTGTTGTGTGACCACAGCAGGAAAATAAACTTGTTTTTTTCCTCACATTACTTTTGCTTTACAAAGTGTAACGTGAACTCTTGAAATGTCTGAAGAGAATTCACAGCAGTCAGTCAGCTTCAGGAAAACAACACCGACAGACTGGTTCAGCAGACGTTCACGTACACGTTTCCTGGTGAAAACATGACGGACAAAACATTGGTTGGTTTTACACCATGTCAAAGGAACGTGTCATTTTGGTGGCGATGACTTATTTATTGACACAATAACTTAATTCTGAAACATGAATGAACAGTTTTGGGTGAGTTGCAGCCTTTTGCAAGTTAATTATAATGTTTTGCTGCATGTATGAGTTATTTTGGGAAATGCATCCATACAAACACTAGACAGTACGTGACGAAGGCCAGTTTGAATAAATGAGGCTTCAGCTGCTTTTTAAAGGCATCAGAAACCTTTTTGTTTTCAGTCGAGTGTGAGGGACAACCAGTAAGCTCTGGTCAGAAGACCAAAGTGACCTACTGGTGATATAAGGTGTAGCAGGTCTGACCATGCAGGGCTCTATATGTGAAAACAAGAACCTTAAAATGAATCCTAAACTTGATGGGAAGCCGATGTAAAGAAGATAAGATGGGTGTGATGTCCCTGGTCCAGGGATGACAGGGACTAAGGCAGGTGAAATTCCAGTAGTCTCACTGGGATGATATAAAAGTGTGAATAATCTGTGATACAACAGACCTGAGTATGAACTCATAGTATGAACGGGTTAATGATTCGTCGATCGAAGTGCATCGCCTGATCAAATGTTACACAGAGAAGATTAGACTGTGCAACTGAAGAAAGGGACCCAACGCACTGAGCAACCTTGGAAGCTCCGCTATCTGAAGCAACGATAAGAACCTCAAGTCTTATCTGTGTTAAGTTGTAAAAAGTTGTTAGTCATGCAGTCCTTACTGTGCAAAACAGGCTTAAAAGAGACATACAGCTGGATACCATCAGTGCAACAGTGATATTTCTAAATTTGCTAATAATGTGACCAAAATGAAGCATATACAAAGCAAATAATATAGGACCCAAAACAGAACCCTGGGGTACACCACAGGAAAGAGCAGCGGTTTCAGACATGTAGGGAACAAGCAACCAGCCCCAGGGCGCTCCCAGAGACATCCACCCACTGCTTCAGCCTTTCAGTCAGGATGCTGTTCAGTATCAAAAGCTGCACTGAGATCCAGCAGCACCAAAACAAAGCATTCACCCACAAAAGAAGACATCATTATGTCATTGGAGACTCTTGAGAAAAGCTGTTTCAGTGGAATGCTTCTGACAGAAACCAGACTGGAATTTATCTAAAATGTTGTGTGCAGTCAAGACAGCAGTGAGCGGTTTGGCAACAACTTTCTCTAAAAATGTTGAGATAAAAGGCAGCTTAGATATAGGCCTGTAGTTTTTAGGAAAGCATGGATCAAGGTTAGTTTTTTTTCAGAAGAGGCTGAACAACTGCATGTTCAGCCTCACCCTGACATCTTTAATCTTATAAACAAAGGAAAAGAGAAAAAATAGGCACATCAGTAGATGCAGGAGTGACAATGCTGTTGATGGTGTCAAACAGGACTTTAAGGTTTACTGGAGGAAGTAAGAAGCATCCTTAACCATGCTGTTGAACTCAGTTAAAAGGTCTTTGTAACGGAGATGGTGCACATGGAGCTTGGTGAACTTTCCCAGTTGAATAGTGTCATTTAACCAGGGGGGATGAATTGATGAAGGGAACAAGTCTCATTTTACTCGGAGCCACTTTATCCTAAACACTGGAGCGATGTGTATTAAAGGAGTGGACTAGACAAGTAACGTCAGTGTGAGAAGAAAACACTGCGCTGGGTCAAAAGCTGCAGAAAACTTCTCAGCTGAGATTTAAGATGCAAGAACAATTTAAATGTTTTTACTGGGAAAAGAATGTACATTAAAAGACAGGTTGAACATATAAATATTTAAAATGCATAAAACAAGGTCTAAAGTATGACCCCTAATGATGTGTGGGGACCAGACAGTGATATTAAGCAAATCAGCAGCAAAGCTACAAGAAACGTCATCTATGTGAATATTAAAATCACAAACCGCATGTTGTATGTCAGTGGCTCTTAAAATGAGACAATTGGTCCCAAAACAGATTAAAACGGTTAATTAAACCCACATCGTATGCTCTACAAGCGGACTGAAGCCGGTTGTGAAGGCTATGGAGTCTGCTACAGCAACCAGTACTGCCAGCCTGCTGTGGGAATTGAGATAAAAAACATAGTTTCCACAATACTTCAGGAAATTCACATTCCTAGTTATGGAATCACAAGAGGGTGAAAGCTGGGCTCTGTCAGGACAAAACACAGCACATTCAGCATCCATTGTGTTGTACTTTGTGTTTAGTGCTAATTAGCAAATGTTAGCATGCTAGCACGCTAAATTAAGATGGTAAATATTACCTACTAAACATCATCATGATAACATCTAACTGTTCTTATTTTCATTTTTAAACAACAAAAGTTTGTAAAAAAAAAAAAAAAAGTTGATGCAAGACTGTGGACAGCCAATCACAGAGCTAGGTTACTATGGTGCCATGTTTTCTTTACAACTTCAACCATGAAACATTTTGAATTCATTACGCTCTGGCTTCGTCTCCATAGTAACGACAGCAGAGGCTCATGGGTATTGTAGTATTCTTAGCCATCCGCCGAAATCACAGATGAATCGTTATTTCTCAGAAACAAAGTTGAAATAATGTAAACTGATGGTCAGAATATAAACCTGTTGCATCGTTACATTATTCAGGAGAGTCCTGAGTTTCTGTGGTCGGTAATATTGAGAAGAACCTTTTAAGAAATTAATTGAAATGGGGATTCATCATCAGCAGCTCCTTCCACTTCACAACTCTATTAGCTACAAATAAAAACAGAAGAACATAGTGCAGACTACTTATTAAACCTGTGTAGTGGAACAAAATACTAATTTAGCAGCTGGTAATTGAAATGCTGAAGGTTTAGCTTCACTCTGTGTTCAACTGAATGTTCAGCAGTTTATCTCTGAGGTCAGCTGCGGACAGGAAGACGCGTATCTGGAGCTGTATCAGTAAGTAAAACCGTCTGCTGTCACGTGACCGCCATGCAGCCTCAATGTTCGCAACAAGTGTTCACAGCCCTCCCATCGCTGCTCTGATCTGCTGCGCTTGGCTTCAGGCTTCAGGGGGTTTTTTGGGGTGGGGTGAGCTTATGTTTACCATGTGCTCCTGGGTCATTGTGTCCAAACAAGCAGCTCGTACAGGCAGGGTCGGGGCCTCTCTTCATCTGGAGTGTGTCCAAATCCAAACGCTGTTCAAAAGGTCAGTCAACCCCCCCACACCCCCCCCACCCCCCGCATGAAAAACGACCCCAGCTCAGGCAGAGCACGCTGCAGTCACACAATGGTCACCCTGGCTCCTGCCACGTCAGCACTTTCACAAATCTGCCCCGGGGTTTTAAACACGACCCACTACCCCTCCACACACACACACACACACACACACACACACACACACACACACACACACACACACACACACACACACACACACACACGCCTACACTTTCCTTTCCATGTTATTTTGACTTATATGGGACACAACAACTCTTAAGCAACATCCAGAAGGACCATATTAAACCTTTATTGTCCTTGTGGGGAAAATGTATTTGTTGCAACAACTAAGTTGATTTAAATTTTAAATTGTACATGAAGACTGTGACAATAAGAAAGAAGAATAATCTATAACAGCACATTTAGAGATCAACTTAACAATCTTTATTATGAAAACTGTACAGAGGAGAATTAGAGTCCGTTCTTTGAAGAGGATGCTGGTGGTGACGATGGGATCCTGAATCTCCAGATGATCTGAAGATCTCTGCTGGTGAGCTGAGTAACACTGAGAGAGGACAAACTCAGAGGCCTTGTAGGGAGAGATGAGATTCAGCTGGCAGTCATCATCTCAGCAATGCTTTGCTTTTTTTCTGCATATTTATTCTTTGTCAGTCAGTTCCACAGAAGGTAACAAGGGTCAAATATATCAAAAGATCTATTTCAGACAAAAAAAAACACACCACTAAACAGAAAGTTGATGGTGGATGATTCTGCAAAACATTAATTAATCCTACAATAACAGCACATGGTAAATACATTAAGGGTACGTTTCATGGGAAGATATCTTTACAGAGCTTTATAGCAAGTTTAAACTCCTTGTTTAGCTGCAACTTTAGCTTGCATTTGGAGTCGTGTTCTCTTTTAGCTCTTGTTTTTACTCTCTACCAACTCCTGAGGGAAATATCTGGCTCTTTAGCTGCTAAATGCTCCACTATGTTCACCAGCTAGTCTACAGCTAACTGTGTCTGTTTGCTTGTTTGGTGCTGAGCAGGTAGTGTACAGCGGCTTTTTACAGCTTCTTCTCTGCAAACAGCTGCCTGCTGCGGCTGAAAACGACGCTATGAGACGCTGAGAGTGAAACAAAACAGTAAAGTTGCAGCCGGACAGATAAACAACAAGCTGAAACTCACTATAAAGCTCCGTAAAGCCGAGAGGAGCTGCAGAGTCTCTGATAATTCTCTGTAGGTTCATTATTGTTGTTATTATAAAATATATAGATTACAGCTGCTTTAAGAGTCTGTATATTCTCAGATGAACTCTCTGTTTCCAGCCTGCAGCAGAGAAGGAAAAGGAAGGAAACATGTGAAAGGTGTGTGTGGTGTGTTTGGGGGGGGGGGGGTGGAGGTGGTGTATGGGGTTGCGGAGGGACGGCGGCGGCGGGTCAAACCCAGCAGCTGCACTCTCTATAATTAGCCGCCGAGGTGGGCAGAGGCTTCTGTGCCATTAATCAGCGAACTCCCAGCAGCCAGCACCAAGAAAGGAACGCGGTGCCGTGTTGACTCTTTATCTGGAAAAGAGGTTTACGGAGCGAAGGCCCAAATATAGCAGCCAGCGCTGAGAGCCGCGGCCCTGTTGCCTGGATATCCCTGCTGGAAGGTAAACAGAGGGGACGCTGGATTTGCCACGTCAATGAGCTGGCAGGAAGTAAAGGCCACAGGCAGGGAGGAGGGGGGGAGAGGAGGAGGAGGAGGAGGAGGAGGAGGAGGGGGGGGGAGGCGATCCCTTTCATCCAGGCTGATACTTTATAACCTGAGAGCAGCAGGCTAGGGCTGTCGGCTGGCTGGGGAAGCAGTTTTACAGTAGAGCAGAGGGTTCAGAAGCAGCATGCACCTTATCTGGCCGACAGTTTTATTACGCAGCAGACGGAGCCGAGCAAAAGCTGATATTGATCACATCAGACCTGCAGAGATAAAACAGACAGGAAGCTCTCTGCTGCAGCATCTGTCAGCTGGAAACAGCCTCCAAAGTTACAGCACACAGGAGAGACTGTTAGGGCCAAGAAAAGAGCTGATATTTTAACAAACACCTAAACTGACAAAATGTTTGTAGCTACAGAAACTACACCGACTACACGCAGTGAAAAGATCTGGATGATCTATATTACCGAGTGCAAACCGAGATCTTTTTCCCCTCGGTGTCGGTGCAGCAGCAGCCGAGCGTGTCTGAGCGCCGTGAGCTCGGTCTGCAGATAAACAAGATCTTGTCTGAAAGGTCACCTTTATGGTTTCCTGGTAACGTGTCGGAGACGTGCAGCTGAGAAAGAGCAGCAGGGGTTAGAGGACACAGAAATATGTAATAAACAAAAATAATGCATCCTTGGCTGATATTTTTGGGCAACATTTTTCAGATCTTACTGATATTTCATCATTCTTGCTGTGACATTTCAGGGGTTCAGGTGATTCACGTTAAGCTCAGGCATGCTGGGAACCTTTCTACCTCAAGTTCAGGTCCATCCTCGCTCAGACGGGCAGAAGAAGAACCCTTGAACTGTTCTCAGCTAAATGTGGACTTTGTATTGTGACTCGGGGGGGGGGGGGGGGGCGTGACTGATGATGTTTAACAAGAAAACAGACTGAGAGGCCTCATGTTTGCTAACTTTGAATTGAAATAAAATACATCACAGAGGAGACACAAGAGCTCACAAGCTTCCCCCCTTTTTACCGCCGTTCACTTGCTTTCTTGTCCTTCATGTTTCTGCTTTTTATGACTCAAAGCTTTGATTAAAGTTATGAAGATAAAACGTCTGCCTTCCTCATCCATCCGGCCTGTGGAGCGTCAAAGTTTTGGCAGAGTTTTTTTCTTCTTTCCCCTCTAAGCCTCCTTGTTTCATCTGCTTTTTGGCAAAGAGATCTTTAAAGAGAAGTGCTGCCATCCTTCCGGCCCCTCTGTTTAGCCTCAGCTTTGAGAGTTAGCTTTTAAATACAGTGTGGTTTGTGCTGCTCAGGGCGGAGCTGGGCTCTCTGCCGTGTTGGGGGGCCCGGCTCGTCTTCCTCAGATCTGCTTTGTAATTAAATATCCCCCACAGCAGCAGCGAGGGGACGCTTAAAGAAGGGAAGAGCTGCTTTTCCTGCGAACCTTCCTCTGGTAAATGTGTAACAGCTGCTCGGCATTTCAACCAGGCTTACTCAATATTTGGGTTGTTTCCCAAATCAAAGTACAACCTTTAAACCCTCCTCCTCCTCCTCCTCCTCCTCCTCCTCCTGCAGGCCGCTGCTATATTTGATCTGTGCGCTGACGTCAGCACGGTCGCTCTTATCTTCACTTTCACGAGCAAATGATAAAAATCTGTTTATATCATTTGTTTATCATGGAGTGAGTGTTGTCCTGAGGCTCTCCCTGCTGTTTAGGAAACAGTTTTGAGGATTTATAACAAGGATTTAAGAGGGAAAACCAAGAAAACTCCTTTTCTACACATGAAAGACCTTCACTCACAACTTACATTAAGACATTAACTTCAGTAAATGTAGCTCACAGGTGCCGTAGCCATCTATCAAACTGTAAAATACAGACTCTTAAAGTCCTCTGAGTTCAATCAAGGGTTAGAAAGTCAAACATGGAAGAGGGCTTGGTAGTAGTTAGTAGTTTACCAGTCAAAGTAAAACTACAAGGCAACAAGTATGTGAACATTCTTCCACAACAAACGGAGATAATCATTTCTTTATGGAGGTTTGAAACAGGAGGACAAACACAAACTGTTGCCATAAAAAGTTGAGAAAACTCAAGCTTTCAAGAAAAAAAAACCCTGATACTGCATGCTGGGAAGTCTGCTAATAAGCTCAAATGATTCTGAACTTAAAATGATAAGTTAAGTCCACTATCAGTTGGTCATTTAATCATTTTGTTACAAAGACCTGATTATAAGAAAGTGATGAAGGTTTGCAATGTTCCGTAAATCACAACTTGATGTTTTTACTGTTTGTGTTCAGATTAAACAAAGAAAGATAGAACATGTTAATTAGTGAGCTAAAGATGGATTTTTATGCTCTAACAGAGAAGTTTGAAGCAACAACAGCAGCAGCCGTTAGCTTAGCTCAGAGGTTTTTAAACTGTGGGAGAGTTGAAGGGGTCAAATCTGAACACAGACATGATACACATATTTATAGATTCAGTGTGACTCACACTTTCCAAGGATATTATTATCTCCAATGTCCATTGCAAATCCACTGTAAATCACAGAAAACAGACTCTCCCTCTAACTACAAAACTCGCCTGTGAATCATCATGTTTTTAAGTTTTCTTCAGTATGAAAGTGATCATGTGATAGTTGTCTGTGCGTCCATGGTTACACTATAAACAGGAACAGATAATTTGTCAGAATTTTAGAAGAGACTACTTGACAAAGATTTAAACAATTTAAAAAAAAAAAACAGTGCAGTTGAATTGTAGCCTCCTAGCTTAGATAAGCTAACGGTCTGCTAGCTTTAGCTTCGTATTTACCGTACAAACAAACATGAGAGTGTTGATCTCTAACTCTCAGCAAGAAAGTGATTAATTATATTCCCCAAAATGTGGAAGACTTCCTTTAATATAACTGATTACATCTTACAGTTTTTCCTGCGTTATCAGAACTTTCTCACTTTGTACTGAATCATAGCTAATTTTAATTAATTTAGTTTTAATTTCAACTTATTTATACATTTATAGTTTGTCATTTTAGTAATTTATAATCCTTATTCATACCAATTAATCTAAGTGTGTGTATTTTCAGTGAAGTACCTCCCTCAGTGTTAGAGAATTAGACCAAAAATACACTTAAGTATTTGATCATTTCACTTTAATTTTAAAATGAAACGTTTAAGAGCATTATAAGGATTATAAAGGATTGTGTTTCCTTGTATGACAGAAAGAGTCTTATCCTTAAAATCTTGTCCCTTTGCTCTTGTTTCTGCAGCTTCTTTTGTTAATGTGTGACCTTTACTCTGTGAAATAAACACAAATCTTTATCTGGGAATTACAACATACTGTATACCATGTTGCAACATCTGTCCGCTGAGAACTGAGTGTATACTGTGTGTAGCTGTTATTGAGACAAAGTCCAGAGTGGAATGAATGTGCGTGCAGGGTCAGGCTTTGGTTAGTTGTACAACAGTGAACACGTGGTCGGCAGACAGTTCGCTGCTCTTTACAGACAATTTAGCTCTGTGTTGGCCCACAAACGCTGTGTAGAGCACATTTAGCCAAATGTCAGACTGTTTACACCAGTGATGGGCAAATAGCAGCCTGTGGGCCTCCAAACAAAAATATTTGACCCTCTAACAAAAGTTTTCCTTTTTATAGATTACATCAAATCTTTTACATAACGCTTCATAAATCTACAGTAGATAACAATGGGATTAGATCGTCATTTTTGTCAAAGTTTTCTTATAATTTTCCTAGAAGATGTACTTTGCGTCAGTTCGGTTCTTCGCCTCCACATTGTGCCTCGAGACCGTTTAACGCTCTACTAATTGATTATCCCTTATTTAACTAATGTCCAGGCCCACATGTAATCTGCATGATAGACAATATTCATTTAAGATAGCAAAGATTGTTTTAATAAGCACACATACAACACATTAAAACAACCTAGAATGACCTCAAGCAGGCTGAAAGACATATTTAGTAGACAGTTCAAAACAAAGTGTGAACATTTGTTGGAAAAGTCGAGCAGCATAAAATGCAGGAACACATGGCCACTAAAATGCAAGATTCAATGAGGAGCAGAGAGAACAAAAATTAATTTGCGAAAACATGAACCCTTTCATGCATAGTGGTCACTTCAGTGGACAGCTATTCAAGAGCTGTTTTCTTAGATATGCATGGGGGGGTTTTGATGGTATAGTTGTACATCAGCCACCACAGTGGACTCTAGTGTGTCGTCCCATGTTTAAAAAAAATGAAGTTCAGATATTTTTTTTCATGTCTAACGCTGACTGAGGTTATTATAATTCATGCATGAAAGAGTTAACCATTAATCATCACAACACATAAACAAACAAATACATAAATAAATAACTGGTAAGGCCCCTTGACCTCAACTTCACCAAATATCTTTTGAGGCCCTCTAAAAACAGCAAAAAACATGACACTCCAACATAAAACTTACAAGCAGCATCTCTATTGGTTTAAAATCTGCGGAAAATCTGTGGAGGTGTCGGGATTCTGGTCACAGATTCCGTGTTGGCCTAACGTCCTATAAATGACTTACTACTGATGGTTATTCTGAACTGTTACCAACTAAACATGTAAATATGTAATAAATATGTTTGTCCTCCAATAACCAATAACTTGCCCATTGTTGAACCTGATTGCACCAGTTGAACCTGGTTTACACTATGATATATATATATATATATATATATATAAACATGATTGTCAGGCCTTTACAAACATCCCAGAACGCTTCCCTGTGGAACACCAGAGCTTAGATAAATGTCATCCCTGCGAGCCAACCCCCCCCCCCCCCCCCCCCCAGAGACAAGGATGCACTGGATTACCATCCGGATGAGGAGACGCGTGTCGCTGCAGGCGCTGGGAAAGAGATTCCCCATCTGACTGGCAGTCAGCTGATAGCAGGTGGATAAATGCAGGCAGTGTGGAGGAAGAGAAAACCAGGTCACCGCTGCTCTGAAACAAGGACACACATTTTATTTCCTCTCCCCGCTCCTGTTCCAAAGTAGAGGGGGGTGGTGGTGGTGGTGGGGGGGGGAAATGACTGGAAAACAGGATTTATAGTCTGGGTTATTTTCATTGGAGTCATGAGGTTTCCAAACTGCTGCTCTTCCTCGTCGTGCTCCGGCTGTATGTCACCTCGCCGACATAAACGTCCACAAACCCAGAGGGACTTTAAATTACCGCAGTCTGAGTGGAAGAAAACACCTCCGTTTTAAAACCGTCACCTTTCTCTTTTATTTATTTTTCTTTCTTTTGTGGTGATGGTAAACTCTTGAAGAGGGTGCGTCATTAGTCAACATGTCTTTGTGTGCCGTGTTTCAGGCAGCAGGCCTTAACACGACATACGTCAGCACCAACTGCTACGACATGTGGTTTATTTAACGTAAAAAGAGGTTTTTTGGGGGGTTTCAAAGACAGAGCAGATGTGCTGAAAGTTGCACAGCCTCTTCCTGAATGTAACTATCATTCAGTTCAGTTACAGGCACATATTTAACCTGATTTCTCTAATGTAGTTAAAGGTGCAGTGTGTAGAATTTAGTGGCATCTAGCAGAACGGATTTGGCAGAAATGGAATATAACATTGACAAGTGTGTTTTAATTAGTGTATAATCATCTGAAAATAAGAACCATTGTGTTTGTGTTACCTTAGAATGAGCCCTTTATATCTACAGAGGCAGCAGGTCCTCTTCCACAGAGCCGCCATGTTTCTACAGAAGCCCAGAACGGACAAACCAAACGCTGGCTCTAGAGAGGACCTTTTTTGCAAGGTTCATCAGTTGGTTCTTGGTATTGCAACCACCGGCATCATCACATGACACACAAACAAGCATTTTCCCTCCATACGCAATCATTGGAAAAAAAAGCAACGTTTTAATGGTGAATATGTTTTTCTGAGTATCACAAACAACCTGAAATGACTTTTTTATTTTCAGAATTTGATCTATTTGGTCCAATAACATTAGAAAGACATCTGAGTAAAGTTTATCAGTTTAACTCTCCACAACTGATCAGATTACTGTGAAAAACGAGACTTTTTACTCATTTTGATGATAAAATTGATAACACTTTAACAACCCTTTTACTATCTAGTATATTATAATTGTTTGTAACACACCATAATGTAGTTAAAAGTGTTTAATACATGATATTTTCAACACATAACGTTTCTTATAAAGACATATTTTATATAATTACAAATTAACTACATTACATTACAATTAATCTCATTCATTGTGTGTTTATATGCCTGTGTCCTTTACAGGAAGAGTTTGTTGTTAACTAATAATTAAATGTTTCTATGCTGCTTATAAATTAAAAAGTGGATTTAAATAAAGTGTTACCAGTAAATTTGCTGTGTGTTGATTGTAATTAACTGCAGCTGTTTGGCTCTTGGCGAGCTGGTCAGAGGTCACAACACCAAGATAATATTCCTCTTCATCCTCCAATCCATATTTGTCTCCTCTGAAGGTTTGAAGGAGCAAACTGAGGTCTTTCTTCTTCTCCTCCTTCTTCTCCTCCTCCTTCTTCTTCTGCATGATTAATGTCGTCCTCTGCCACCACGCCCCACTGCTGTCTATTTTTAGACACCCATGTCAGGGAGTGCCAGCATCCTTTGTTGGCCACAATTCACATGATGGATGAAATCATCTCAAAATCCTCCTCCTCCTCCTCCTCCTCCTCCTCCCTCCATCCCCTCACACGCTCTCTCTCTCTCCCCGCCCGGCTCTGATATCACCATGAACTGGGGCAGAGAAACCCTCCTCGTTTCATCAGGGAGGAAGGAAACAAAAAAAACCAGAACTGCCTGAGCTGCCTCAGTGTTAAATCCCCAAACTGGATTTTGAGCAATGAAGAGGAGGAGAGACAGTGAGGGTGAGAACAGATTTCAAAACAAAGAGAAAACATCTAACAGGACGTTTCTTCTGTCTCTCGCACCGAGTCATGTGATGATGAGAATCACCTGACGGCACAGACTGTAGATTACAACACGTTAACGGCGTCGGTTACAGGATGCACTGTGAGACCAGGACAGTCACTGTGTTTCCATCCACCTGTTTTTATTTGGATTTTCAATTTGCGGCTAAAAAATTGAGCGGAAAATTTTAAAAATATTGAAATATCACAAAAAAGTGTTTACAAATGTAAACACACTTAGTGAATAAATGATGACGTACATGAAGAACGTATGGAAGCGCATTCACCAATGAAAACAAAACCGGGGGCTTTATTGAATAATTATAGTTATGAGATACTTAAGTCATAATTATGAGATACTTAAGTCATAATTACGAGATACTTAAGTCATAATTATGAGATACTTAAGTCATAATTATGAGATACTTAAGTCATAATTACGAGATACTTAAGTCATAATTATGAGATAGTAAGTCATAAATACAAGATACTTAAGTCATAATTACGAGATACTTAAGTCATAATTACAAAATACTTAAGTCATAATTACGAGATAGTAAGTCATAATTATGAGATACTTAAGTCATAATTACGAGATACTTAAGTCATAATTACGAGTTACTTAAGTCATAATTATGAGATACTTAAGTCATAATTATGAGATACTTAAGTCATAATTATGAGATAGTAAGTCATAAATACGAGATACTTAAGTCATAATTACGAGATACTTAAGTCATAATTACGAGATACTTAAGTCATAATTATGAGATACTTAAGTCATAATTACGAGATACTTAAGTCATAATTATGAGATAGTAAGTCATAAATACGAGATACTTAAGTCATAATTACGAGATACTTAAGTCATAATTACAAAATACTTAAGTCATAATTACGAGATAGTAAGTCATAATTATGAGATACTTAAGTCATAATTACGAGATACTTAAGTCATAATTACGAGTTACTTAAGTCATAATTACGAGATACTTAAGTCATAATTACGAGTTACTTAAGTCATACTTACGAGATAGTAAGTCATAATTATGAGATACTTAAGTCATAATTATGAGATACTTAAGTCATAATTACGAGATAAGGCCTCCGATTGTTTTTTCTTTGGTGAATGTAATGCTCTTCTGTAATCATGTGACTTAAACGTCACTGAAGAGCTGACATCAGATCTGTGTGGAGTGATGATGAGGAGACTGTAACCTTCCTCAAATGAACACATGAAACTAACAGAAATGTCATATTTCCACCATGTTTTCCAACTTTGCCTGTCGCTCGTTTAATGACGTCATCTCGTTGAGTCCTCTTCTTCTGCAACGGTTTAATGGCACAGACTGGAGAATTAGCACCACCTGCTGTTTATCTGCTAATATTCACAGAGCAGTGATGGATGGAAACAAACATTCATTTGAATTTCTCAATATTCTGGAAATTTGGTTAAAATTTGAGCTAAATTTGGATGTAAATCTTGCTAGTGAGACTAAACAGAGGAATGGAGTATAAATGAATGGAAAGGAGATGGACAGTAAACAGCATCTGTTGGATTGTGATATTCTCGTCTCTGACTGAAAGAACAACATTTTGATATCACATCAGCTCCAACAGTGTATAATGTTTCAAACATGCATAGACGTGACCAGACGTACAGACGGGTGACGAATAACAGGAAAAACCAACATAAAGTGTTTTAGTGACTGTGAAGGTCATAGCATATGATTCACATCATTTTCATACTCATCAAACCATTCAGTGACCCCTCGTGTCCTGTGAAGTGGGGCATTGTCATCCTGGAAGAGACCACTCCCATCAGGATAGACATGTTTCATCATAGGATAAAACTGATCACTCACAACTACTTTGTATTGGACCCAAACCATGCCAGCAAAATGAGCAACCAGATCCCCTCACTGTAGGGCTCAAACATTCAGACCTGGACCTGTCTGTATGTGTAGCGTCTGATAGCCAGCTCCAGTTTGGATCCAGCTCCCAGTCAGCAAAATACCCATATTCATTAAGCTCAGACACTAACAAACTATTAAACCTCTCATCTCTCTGCACTCTTTTATTAGCAAAGATCAATGGAAAACAAATAAGTAGGTCTCAATCATTTGTTTAACCTTCTGCATCTGTGTTTGCCTGTTAAATAAATTCTTTCCCTGCTGCTTGTCGTCCAATGATGCCGTCCGATGTGTTCATTAGTGTCACATGACTATATCATCTTTGTGTTTATGTTGTCTGGACTTTAGTTAAGATTGGACCAACTAACGATGGGAAAAGAAAACCCACAGCTAGCGCTATGTGAAGGTTTTTTTTTTCTTTTCTAATTATCCACAAACATTTCAACACCAACATACAAATCAAACAGATTCATTCTTAAGAGGCACGTACGAGCGATCAATTTCCTTGTACTTAGAATTTTCTGTGACGTACGAACAAAATTTACGAGGTCAGAGCTGTCGTACGAGTCCTCAACAGACAGTCTGCCTTTCATCATCATCAAGGCTGCACATTTACAGAGAGAGTTTTTAGATTTTATCATTTTTATTGGCATATTTTGGTGCAGCAGCCTAACAGGTCGCCTTATATGGACATTTTAGTAGCGTCAATGATGCTAATAAGCAGATCTCATGAACAGGTGACATTCAGCAGACTGAAAGGAGCGATTTACAACAAGTCTGGACATTTAAGGTCAGTTTGTTGAATCTGAGAGTCAGAGAGGTTACGGATAAGAATACGAAACTGTTCGTGAATGAGGCCCAATCTCTCCCAGAAGATACCGATGACATCACAGGTGTAAAAAAGGGTTTTTTGTGATTCAAAGTCTTTGGCATTACATATAAAATTAAACCAAATTCTCAAAATCTCATTACAAGGGTATATATCATAAATAATAAACTGAACCTCTTTTATACACTTTTTGAGCGTTACTGTGTATAAAGCTGCATCAAAGCGCCGCTTTGTTGTTATTTTCACGTGTAAAGACGCTCACAGAACCAAAAGACGTGACGGACAGTAGACCGGCAGGACAGCAGCTGCTGACCCTCTGACCTTTGACCTTTTCCCTCGTAACCCCCACCAGCTACATTCCTGCACCTCACCGTGTCACTGACGGTGTCATCACTTTGCAGACGTGCACTTTTTGCATGTGTGAACTGAATATGTAACTGACACACTTATACAAAGCTATAAGTGTATGTTATGTAACCACACACACACACACACACACACACACACACACACACACACACTGTACACGCATCCACATGTGAAAAGTGTCCTGCACACATGCACTCAGTGTGTAGCTGCCGTGTATAAGCAGCATCTCTCCGTGTTTCTCTTCTGCCTCGTCAGCAGCGTTTTTATCTGCAGCGCAGCGGAAGCGGAGACGTGTTTCTAATCCCGCCGCAGGTCACAGCCAATCAGACGGCCCGGCTCTGATCGTTTCAGAGACTCTGACACAGTAAACACACACATAGTGAGATGAAGCGAGTGTTTACCCTGCAGCTTGTTTCACTTCATGTCTTTTTTTTCTTTGTATCTGCGTCGTGTCAGGCACACATCAAAGAGCGGCGGCCGCTCGGTGTTTCGACCTTTATCACCTTCCTTTGTTTGTCAGGTGACCCGTTCACTTCCTGCCCAAGTGGAGCTGGAACATAATCACAAACACATACATCATGTCAGAGATTTACACCTGATTGAAAGACGTGACACTCAAACATCTGAATCTTTCATTCAAATTTAGATATGTGAGTTTTTTAAAAAGGTTTTTAGTATTCTGTGTTTTATTGTGACTTTAATTGTTTTGCCATCTTTCCCTCATGTTATTAATTTGTGCTCATATTGCTAATATTAATTTTAAATTACGTTGTTGTTGTTGACACTGAACTGAGCTGCTTCACTGACCTGAAAACAAACTCTGGTTGATCTGAGGTCATTTACAGTGAGTGAAGTGAACTTAAATGTGTTTAAGTAATCTAACATCTGCATATGTAGTCAGCTGTAACATCTGAACACTACAGGGGAAAAAACGAGAGCCAGCAGAGAATCTAAATGTTTTGCTGAAAGTTATAGATAAATAGATCATAGACAGTTAAATCAATAGTAATGCTTGAAGTAGCTAAACGTAACAGATAAACAGCTGAAACATCGACCACTTGGATTGGTAGACTTACAAATACAAACTTGAATAAACCAACCTAAACACTGACGATTCATTGTCATGTATAGAATTAATAGTGTTAAAGCTAGAATGTAATAATAATAATAATCTTTATTTATATAGCACCTTTAAAAACACAGTTTACAAAGTGCTTTGACAGGCAAAGCAAAAGTAGTACGACGCAAAGCAAAGATACAACACAAAAAAACCAAAAAAACAATAGAGAGATGATAAAAAGATCAAAAGACAATACAAAGATGCTTGAAAGACAACTTAAATAAAAGCAAGTCTGTAAAAATGGGTTTTAAGAAGTGATTTAAAAGAAGTCACTGGTTCTGTGAGTTTCATCTCCTCAGTCAGGTCGTTCCAAAGCCTGATGGCAAAAGCAAATGCAATATGTAACTTTTCTGCATTAAAATGTCTAAAAACAACTAGACCTGTGTTATATATGTTGTTGAGTTGTGTACTTACATTATCCCAAATGTTTCCAACAATTTTGAAACCCAGAGAAATCTGTAATTTAATCAAAGTAACGGACCGTTTCATTTGGTCACCTGTCGATGGCGTCATACCTCCTCTACCAAAGAGTAAACACGCACACAAGATAATACGTTTGCATTGTGGTTGTTTGACATAAACTGTTATAAATTGACTTTTATTCAGTTTTAAGCCACATTTTTATGATAAACTGTTTAGATCTTGGTCGTTTTTAACTGTATCTTTTAACTGGATGAAGGATTTTAATCATCGGACGCCTGGATCTTAAGTTATCAGAGAAACAAGCTGAGGAAACGTTAGCATCAGCTCGGCTAACAGCCCCTCCAGGAAGTCCGGTGGTCACCAAACATCGTCGGAGAAACAGCTTTATTCAGTATTTTTACAGTTTTAATCCCTGTTGATGTTTGTTTTTGGAGAGGAGGAGACATCTGCAGATAATTCGACTCCCGGTAAAAACATCCTGAATGTCTGGATCTTAAATTATAAGAGAAACAAGCTGAGCAAACGTTAGCATAAGCTCGGCTAACAGCCCCTCCTGGATGTCTGGTGCCCGCTGAACATCGTCGGAAAAACATTGATATTTTTACTTGAAACTGTTTTATTCAGTATTTTTACCTGTTTTAATCACTGGAGAGGAGACATCTGTATCTTAAGTTATCAGAGAAACAAGCTGAGGAAACGTTAGCAACAGCTCGGCTAACAGCCTCCACCGGAGCTCCGGTGCTCACCGAACATCATCGGAGAAACAGCTTTATTCAGTATTTTTACAGTTTTAATCCCTGTTGATGTTTGTTTTTGGAGAGGAGGAGACCTCTGCAGATAATTCAACTCCCGGTAAAAACATCCTGAATGTCTGGATCTTAAATTATAAGAGAAACAAGTTGAGCAAACGTTAGCATAAGCTCGGCTAACAGCCCCTCCTGGATGTCTGGCGCCCGCTGAACATCGTCGGAAAAACATTGATATTTTTACATGAATTTTACATGATATTTTTACCTGTTTTAATCACTGGAGAGGAGGAGACGTCCTTAACAGTGAACCCGGAGAAGCTGGTTGTTTAACAATATAGACAACAACTCCCATGATCCCTTGCTACTTCACACTGTCATCACACTCTGTCTTTTCCTATTGGTTTGATTGAGAGACCTCTAGCGGCTGAAATTACATATTGTGTGTTTAAATAACATCTAGTTGAATGTATAACATGCTGTGTCGGAGGGTACGTGAGGACATCTGATGAGGCTTCACTCCTTCAGATAAAGAAGGTCGGGAACCGCTGACATAAACCACGACACCCAGGTGGCAGAAAAACAGAATTTTCATGATGCCTTTTTTTTTCTAGCATCACTTTGCTGTTTGAAACATGGTGATTTGTATGAGTCAACAGCAAAAGAGGTAAAAAAAACAAACCTGCATGAGTTAAAGATAGCAACTTCCAAAAGAAGAGAAGAAGAAGAAGAGTCTGACAGTGTGTGATGGACAGGCGTGGTCCGGCTCTCCTGCTGTTACGTAACCGGCCCGCCTGTGAACACAACTTCAGCTGAATTTTCAACATCCTCGCTGATCAAAGGCTCGTCCCTGCTCTCTGCTGCTGCTGCTGCTGCTGCTGCAGGCTGTGAAATATGAATTTATTTCTCCTCCCACACTCCGTCCATGCATACCAATCTGACAGCTCCTACTATCATCTCCATGTGTGTCGTATGGCCTCTGGCTGCAGCTGAATATATCTTCCAGTTTCCAGCTCCGAGCGTTTTGTGTTTCTAGACTTTGGTTGCTCTTCTCGTGTCGCGATGGGGTTGTGTAAGAGCTCCGGCCCACACGGCCGAGAGAAAACCAACCACCGAAGAGACGAGGAAGAAGACGGACAGCTGTGTTTAATTTCTATCACAGTTATAAAGGAGTATTCCGTAAAACCCACACTTTCTCTCATTTCATCTTCTGACTTTCACATTCAGCTAATATTTTAGTCAGAGATAAATATCTCAGCAGCCGTTAACCTCCTACGAGGCCCCGGGGTCCCTGTTGACCCCAACTATATATGATAGTACTTGTTTTAGTCATTTTTTAAAGTGAAAAATGCCAAAAAACTTTCTGGTAGAAGCTTCTTTCCAGTTTTCCATGATAGTAAACTCAACATCTGTGTGTTTCCGACTGTTGTTCAGACAAAACAAGTCATCTGAATATGTTCACTGGGCTTCGGGGAATAATGATCGACATTTTATACACTGAACAGTCGATGGATTATTAAATAACAGCAGGTCGCGGTTACAGTACTCCTGTGATGGAATAATACGAACTATCCCTCAGTTCTCTGTGTGCAGTTTGATAAAACAACAACTTTACAACAAATGAGCTCAATATAAACTAAAACTATTAACCAGTCAGAGCTCAGATTGGACTTCACTGCTGCTAATTTATAATTTATTTGAGATTAATCAAATTATATAAACCCAAAGGATGTGGAGTAAACCTGAGACTTTTGAGGGACCAATAAGCTGGTTTTTACTGTATGTGTGTTCTGGTTTGTCATTCATGACCCCGTGACCTTTCCTCTACCTCGACTATCAGGACAAACTAGATATTTTTATCAGCAGTACTACTTCAATCGTCAGTATGTTCTGTCTAATTGCTAATTATGCAGCTTCTTCTCTTCAATCTGTGTACAAATAACAACTTTATTGCGTGCAGGTGAAATACCAATCCTTCCCAGAGAAGTGACGTCATATAATGTGATTTTCTTTCATTTTATAAGGTGATTTTGTCTGATTAGAAGTTGGCGGGTTGGTGTGTTGTTAGATAATCAACTGGCAAAAAGCTTAGTGTTTTAAACCGAACCCTGATCTTTCCTTAACCAACAGTGTTAAAGCTATAATATGTAATTATTCACATTAAAATGTCTAAAAACAACTAGACCTATGTTATATATGTTGTTGAGTTGTGTACTTATATTATCCCAAATGTTTCCAACAATTTTCAAACCCAGAGAAATCTGTAATTTAATCAAGGTAATGATCCGTTTCATTTGGTCGCCTGTCGATGACGTCATACCTCCTCTACCAAAGATTATACATGCACAAGATGCATACGTCTGTATTGTGTTTGTACAGAAAGTGTTATAAACTGATGTTTATTTCATTTTAAGTCAAAATCAAATTTATTTTAAAATGCCCAACTTTACAGCAGAAATAAACATGTTTACAGTCTGGTACAAACAACGGTTTTGGTCTCTGTAGCTAATTTCCTCTTTCATGACAACTGTACGGGGGGTGAATTATTTTATAACTCACCCGTTTAAATGTTATTAAGCCGTAAAGTTCTGCATAATGAAGGACATGGCTGCTTTGAGTGACAGGTCCACCAGCCACTAGGTGGCTTGTTTCAGCCATTCGCCCCGCCTCTTTGCCCGTTTTTGATTGGCTGGGAGTTAGGCAGCGTCACGCACTGCCAAGATGGCGACGGCCAGAGCGGCTCACTTTGAGCTTCAAAACCGCTCTTCAGAAACCAACAGGTGTCGTCACGGTAACTATGTCAATATTTTTATACAGTCTATGGAAAAACATTGATTTTTTATGTGAAACTGTTTTATTCAGTAATTTTACTGGTTTTAATACTCATGTACGTTTGTTTTCGGAGAGGAAGATGCAGATAATTCGTCTCCCTGTAAAAGAACTGGGTTGAATTATAACACTAATTTGTTTCATTAGAAAATGATTTTATACTAAAGTTTTAATAAATGTAAAATCACTGCTTACATCTTAAAACCTTCTCTACTGTGTGACACATTTCACTTTCACTATTAAAAAACAAAACAACAGGTTCTTGATATAATCAGCTATGAGTGATTTTCCCAGCAGGACGAAGCTTTAACATCCACCTGATCCCGTCCTTTCATTCACTGATTCGCTGAGTCCTCCCCGCAGGCGCGGCAGGATTTCCATCATGACCCGGACAGCTTCACATGCTCTCATCTCTTTCCCAAGCTAAAAAAAAAAAAAAAAAAATCCATCCCTACTCTAATAACAGCCTGTGCATGGTAGCTGAAATCCCCACAGAGATGTCTCTCCCTCTGTCATTGTTAGCTGTGAACATCTGGTTCCCAGCCACGATTCATTTCATGGAGGAAGGACCGAAGCGTTTCCCCTCCTCCTCCTCCTCTTCCTCCGCCGTGGTCGGTCGGGGATGGGATCGGCTTTTGTGGGAAGGGGGGGGAAAGAACTCTCCGGTGTCAGCCGCAGGCTCATGGAAAGTTATCAGGCAGGCCAGGAGCAGGATATGTTTAGATGGTGGCAGTGGTGGTTTTTTGAGGGAGGAAGAGGGGGAGCGCATATTTGTAAGAGGGGATGTTTGAGTCCGGGCGCTTTGCCAACTGAGAGAGAGAGAGAGAGAGAAGAGAGAGCTGGAGGGAGGAAGAGGAGGAAGATGAGGAGGGATGCAGACCCAGCAATTCAAGAAAATAATGTAGGATTATTTAATCTTTATTCTTCATTCTAAGATCACATATCTGAAAGTTTCTGGTTTGGATTTTCTTTTAATCTATTTATAGCTCAGACCGACTGAAAAAAAAGCCTGAAAAGTAAAAGAAAGAAGAAAGATTTTCTTATTTTACACAAGAATCAGATCTAACAGGATGAGTGTGATGTTATTAGACACTCACATGCTCAGACCTACATTATAGAGGCTGTTTCATTCCTCTCTCAAATAACCATTATTTTTATTACTGATTATGAAACGTTAGATAATACTTTAACAGTCCAAGCTGCTGACGTCTTCAAATGTTTTGTCTGATCAACTTTAGTGTAGAAAAGCTTCGAATCCTCACAGTTAAGAAGCTGAAACCAGCAAATGTTTTTATTTAGCTGAACAGTGCAACAGGAGTTCAGCGCTAAATTGATGGAGTACTTTTTTAATGAAAGCTGTCATGTGAGGATATTTTAGAAAGAAATCACTTTAAAAAAAAAAAACGTTGGCGTCGGAGATGGAAAGACGTTGTTGTTGGATGTAATCTTGGGGTTTTGCAGAGTTGCACAATATCAATGTTCTGTCTGGCGACTGAGTTGCAATAACAGACAAAAAACGCTTTGTGAGATGGAGATTCTGTCAGAGTATTAAAATATTTTCACCTATTTACTGAACACTTTATACAGTGTACAGTAATGCAAACATGCAGTGAATGTTTCAGATAACTTTCAGTAAGTTTACTATCATGGAAAACTAGAAAACTAGCAAACTTGAGAAGCTGTTACCAGAGAAATTTTGGCATTTTTCTTCTTCTTTCTTCAAAATTTTCTGAATACTAATGAAGCTTAGCGTAAATTCAGGCAGGAAGACTATCTTTAACCATTCATTCATTTCCCTCTCCTCTCTTTCTTCCCACGCTCCTCCCGCTTTCCCATCAGCTGTTCAGGGGCGTCACTCAACGTCAACCCTAACCCCGTCACTATCAAATCAGATCGCTCCACGATTTCTAACCACCAATCACAGCTCACCTGTCAAACTCTCCTCCACCCCATCCACCTCCACGGACGCACCCCGGAAGCTCTCTCCTCCTCATCCCAGATCTCCATCTCGCCTTCTCCACTCCATTACTTCAGGACCAGGCCCGAGTTCACCAGAAGCCGCTACCTACACCATCAAGATCTACGCCTCTTCATCACCACCACCAGTGTCGAGACTCATTCACCTTTCATATCCAGCGACATCACGATGGCGTCTAATCACCAAAGACTTTTCCACCTTCATCTATCATGCTTGTTCAATAAATATCATTTACTTCATAAAGAAACTGAGTCTCTCCTGATTGAAATATTGATAGAAAACTGACGATCTTTTAGTTTGTTTCTCAGCACTGAACAGAAACCTGAAAGTCAGCAACAAAAACCATCTGAATAAGTTGATTTGATGAGAAACTTCTCAATCTTCAAGGTTCAGATACAATCAAGTCAAACAAGACTTTAGTATCTGCAAAAAATTACTTAATTTGCACCCCAGTAATTAATTTGGATCCTTTGTAGGGTTGCGCCCAAATACAAATACGTTATTCAGCAAAGCACAAATAGTTCTTTTTTACGAATATTTGTTTCATATGAATATTTTAAAAATTATTTGTATTCAGGAAGAAAAAAAAAACCCCCGTCAAATACCAGCGCACAGGTCAGTTACATCACTATCTCAGTGTCTCTCCTCTGCTCCGCTGTGACGTCTATCAGCAGGTCTCAACGAGGGGAGTCACATCCACCTGCTGCATGACGCACATTTCCCAATTTGGACATCACTACCGGAGTTGGGGGTGTTCCCCAGAGATAAAGCTGAACTACTGACGTAAGTGAAGTGCTCCCAAGAGACTCTCCATAACCTGTTGTTCCCCTTCTCCTTTCCACAAAGTTAGGTTGTAAAAAATAGGCAATAAATGAAAAGTGAAAAGCAAGAATCACCTTTGAAGTTCTTTCAGCGCAGTCGTCTATGATCTGGGAGACTCCAGTTCAAGACCTGGTGTGGGGACCTCCTTCACAAGGTAGTTTATTCATGAACACTTATTGTAACACTTTAATTTTCTAAAATTAAAAGTGTCATAAAAACAAAAACAGGATTTTAAGCCTCTTTCCACTTTTATTCGAATACAAATACAGATACAAATACAAATACAAATACTGGTACATCCCTAATCCTTTGTAGTCATTTTTAACTTCTTATTTACTGGTTTTACTTGTTTTAATTTGTTTCTACCAGTTTGTTTTTAATCCTGGTTGTTTTTACATTGTAAGTCGGCTTTGAGACTCTTAAAATACGTTTTGGTCGACACAAAATCTTCCTGCACTGTTGACGAAGATGAAGACAGACTAGATGTTGACTGTTTGTCTGCAGCGGATCACAAGTCTCTTCAAGTTGGTTTTCACAGATATATATTGAAACCCAGCGGCTGCCAGGAGGGTAGCAAAAACATTTAATAAATGACATTCATCAGTCCAATCCGCAAGACCTGATCGTGTGTTTTCTTTTCCTGTGTATCCTCGCAGAGCCCCCGGGCACACAGACTGAGAGAGCTTTCTCCTCCTGCGGAGAAAACTCAAAAGTGAGAAAGTGTCTATGAGGAGGAAAGCCAAGCTTCCACTGTGGTCGACCTACTTTTACCAGGAGCCAACCTCCATCGAAGGGAAAATGGCAGAAATATGGAAACCGAGCCTCAAACGCTGCACTCAAGAGTTTGGGTTCAGAAGCACTTTAAAATGGCATTTAAATTGCTCTAAATATGGATGTGTGGGAGCTCAGAAGTCTTTCTGGGGGTTGTGTTTGTGCATATTTTACTTCATGCTCTGTGATTTGATTCCAGTTCAGGTTTTTAACTCACCACTTACACTGGAGGAAAACACTCAACCTTCAAAAACTTTGCAGGGAAAATATCTTTTTCTTCCAGAATATTTTTTTTTTTAAAGTTGGAACTGAAGATTTTCTGAAGACCTAATGTTTTTTGTTTTTTTTACTTTAAAGAGTAACTTAACACCAGGCTGAAAAGCATTTATTCTCTCTGCCCTGGTTGACAGTTTGAAGCCAGCATCACTGGCCAGAAGTGTGCTCATTGCACCTTTAACTCCGTCCAACAGTGATGTCACACGGTACCGGGGTACACCTGTATGTCACCGCAAGCGAGGTGAGAGGTCAAACCACAGGAGGTCTCTTTGAAGACTAAAATCTGCTGGTATCTCCATCACACTTAACATTAAACCCAGACTGTTATTGTTGCTGGGTAGACTGGTGGCTATTCTTAACCAGTATGAGTGAATACTGTAAATAACATCACCATACATTCACCACCGACTGTGTGTGTGTGTGTGCGGCTTTTTCTGGATACATGAAGTTATATTTAAAACAAATATCTGATCCCGACACACTGAAACCCTAAACTAATTTTACCCACACACACACACACACACACACACACACACATTTCTGTACTTGTGAGGACCCTCATTGACATAACACACTCTCCAGCCTTTAACCTTAACCTTGTAATCAGGTCTGAACTTTGAAGAAGTGAGAAATAAGACAAAATGTCCATTTGTCACTTCAATCATCTAATTCTTCAAATTAGGGTTGGGGTTAGGGGTTAGGGTTGGGGGGTTAGGGTTAGGGGGTTGGGGTTAGGGTTATGGGGTTAGGGGATTAGGGTTAGAGGGTTAGGGGGTTAGGGTTAGGGGGTTGGGGTTAGGGTTAGGGGATTAGGGTTAGGGTTCGGGTTAGAGGGTTAGGGTTAGGGGGTTGGGATTAGGGGGTTAGGGTTAGAGGGTTAGGGTTAGGGGGTTGGGATTAGGGGATTAGGGTTAGAGGTATTGGGTTAGAGGGTTAGGGGGTTAGGGGATTAGGGTTAGAGGGTTAGGGGGTTAGGGTTAGGGGGTTGGGGTTAGGGTTAGGGGGTTAGGGTTCGGGTTAGAGGGTTAGGGTTAGGGGGTTAGGGGATTAGGGTTAGAGGGTTAGGGGGTTAGGGTTAGGGGGTTGGGGTTAGGGTTAGGGGATTAGGGTTAGGGGGTTAGGGTTAGGGGGTTAGGGTTAGAGGATTAGGGGGTTGAGGTTAGGGTTAGGGGATTAGGGTTAGAGGTATTGGGTTAGGGGGTTGGGGTTAGGGTTGGAATTAGGGGGTTGGGGTTAGGGATTAGGGGTTCAGGGATTAGGGTTAGGGTTGGGGTTAGGGGGTTGGGGTTAGGGGTTCAGGGATTAGGGTTAGAGGGTTAGGGTTGGAGTTAGAGGGTTAGGGGGTTGGGGTTAGGGGTTCAGGGATTAGGGTTAGGGGATTAGGGTTGGGGTTAGGGGTTTTTTTCCCCCAATTTTTTTAAAACGTCCTCACTTTCCAGAAATTTCACTTTTCAAAATGTCTTTTCTTACCAAAAAATGTCCTCATCTGCCTAAAATGTCATCACTTTTTATATTAAAAAAAAAACCCTCCACTTGCCAAAAATATGCTCGATTTTCCTTTTTATCATCCTCGCTTTTCATAAATGTCTGTTTTTCAAAATGTCCTCATGTCCCGTTCACTTTCAGAAACGTCCTTACTTTGAGCCAGTTTTTCTTTTTTTCCTCTATTTCAGTAGCTGCTGAATAATTTTTTTTCATCTTTTTAAATGTTGTGTTCTGTAAACTTCCTCGAGTAAACAGCTCCTGTTTACTTGTTTGGTGCTCTGCCCTACTTTATATCATAGAGGAGAAGCTGGTTTGTTTTCTTCTTTTTAAAAAAAAAAAAAAAATCAAGCCTGTGTCAAACGCTCTCAGCCTAATTTTGTCCTCATTTCTTTTTAGCTCTGGCTGCTTAAAACATAAACACGTATCAATGAATAAATAAATATGGATGTACAATGCAAATACGAAAGGCTCGACCAAAACAAGCTTTGGGTGAAATTATAGACAGACTTTTAACTGCGGTAAAAAAAGAGGCTGGTGTTGTGTTCAAAGTGGTCAACATCTGACTCTGACCTCTGACCTTCAGGCTCCTGAATGCTCCAGCTGTTTGTGCCATGAAGGTGTGTGTGAGGACCAGCAGTAGACACAGTGTGTTTTTAAGAGGGTCTAATATGAAAAGTGTCAACATCATCTGTAATTGTCTCTAACCCTGGGATTCCACTGGGAGCGTGTCAGAAGCAGAGTGTCTTCACTGCGGGGAAGCCTTCCGCTGTTTAAAGTCAGTTGCACTCCTACTACAGTAATTACAGCAGCCTAGTCAAAGCTGATAAAGTCCCTTAAGGCTACCGTAATTACTGCAGTAGCAGGGCAACTGAACTGCCCAATTTTGTTAACTTGCTCAGCTTTCGTTGATTTGATCATTTTCCTTGATCTTTTTGCTTCTACTATGGTTCAGTAGGCTATGTAATGGTTTCTTTATTCGTCTGTTTTAATTACGTATATTGTTGATATACGACCAGGAGTCTGCATGGGGTGTTTTATTTTGAAAATTGGAATCGGATACATTGACTAGAGGGTTAGGGGTTAACCCTTACCCTAACCCTAACCCTAACTGCAGAATACAATAGCAGCAGAAGAAGAGAGAGAGGGGTAGGTGGTATTTATAGGAATGGTGGAAGGGGCGCGGTTGAGGTGTGGTCCTGCTCCTGAAACTTCACAATTTGGCCACTTAGAGACGTTTTGGAGAGGTTCGGGGACACCAGTGACACCACAAACTAAAAACTCCGTTGCTCCCATACAGTTAGGTCTAGAGGTCTGAAATTTTATACAGGTGTGGTTGACAAGATGTAGAAGGTATGTGGAGATTTACATGGTTCTGGCATAAAGCATGTCCTAGTTATTGTTATTCAAATATGACTCATTATAGACGAAGACCAAAAACTCTTTTTTGAGCCTTATTTGAACTGATGTAGTTTTGGTTGTGTTTTAGCCACATGCTAAACAAACGCATTTCAAGAAACTGGAGGATGTCACCTTTCAAATGAAGCCTAATACTTGCATTTTGGCCTCATAATTCTTATAAGTTATAAGTGTTTCCATTTGGGTATACCAAATAGGCGAAAATTTAAAAAAAAAAAAAAAAAAAAGGGTGGATACTAAAAGGTTAAAGTATAGTTTCACAATTTTTCAAGTGTGTCAGGTGTCCTTATGATGGTTTTCCTCGCTGTAATCATTCCTCTTGTTCATACTGGATATTAAAAGATTCTTCAAATGTGCTTTCAGTGTAAGTGATGGAGGCCAAAATCCACAGTGTGTCCACACAGTCATTTAGTGGAAATATGGCGTCTTTGTGTTTCCTCAGATATCTGTATAATAAATACTATTAGTATGTAATATGCAGTTGGCCCATTGCATGCTGGGATAGGCTTGATGGATGCATGTAGATGAGGACGTGTTGTGTAAAATTATCTGTTCTGATGAATATTTGTCAGAGAAAATGAAACTGTTTTACTGTAGTCTGCTTAACATACAGTACGTTGGTTAAATCCGGTCCCAGTGATGTTCGGACATGTCTGGACGTGTTTTTCCATCATCACCATCGGTGCGATGCGTGTTTCTGTTTTTAACCGCGTCTCAGACTAATATACATGCCGACGTGTGACTGTGCATGTGTACAGCTGGCACAAACAAAGCTGAGATGGAGGCAGCGACACTCGATCTCCACGTGTTTTCCTGTAGCTCGGAGCACATGGCCCACTGTGCGTCCCCTGTATCGGGTGTCGCGGTAAGCAGAGAAGCTCGGCCTGAGTCTGTTATATTTAGACTTAAGGGGGGAGTGGGGGGGGGGGGGGTCAGCGCTGTGTTAACCCCCCTGCAGCCACACAACAGGCTTCCAGCTCTGCCTCGGGTTACGAGCCGCTCAGTTTAGCACAAGCGACGTCGGGGAACTAGTCGGCGAACGTCAAGGATTTATGATGAGAGATAAAAGTCCATCGGGTGTTGCTTAAGGACACCTCGCTCTGTTCTGTGTGACGCCATGCCAACCCCCCCCCCCAAAAAAAAGAGACAGGGACAGCGCCGAGGCCGGAAACCCAATCAGGAGGGCGGGAATGGCTCCAACACGTTGACTAAGCAGAGACGGTTGGCATCCTGTCACTGCACAGCTCAGCTGATATACTGCCGAACAAACAAACTCTAAGATTCATAAATGTTCTGTGGAGCATGATGGGTAAATGACACATCAGAGAGATCATCTGAAAGTCAAAGGCTCCTTAAACATGAGGCTGTTTTCATTCCAGACATTTCTTTCAGTTATTTTACATAATGCATAAGAATCAAGTAGGAAAGTATTTAAACTTGCTTATGTTTTGTTTTCACAGTGAAAATCCAATCTGCATTTATTTGACACTGTTTATAGCGCTGCCACTAGTGTTGCCAGATGACAAAAAGCAGACCAATCAAAGCCGAGAACCTTTTAATTTAGGAAAAGCTTTTTGTTTACGGTGTGGTGCAAAAGTTTGAGACACTAAAAGTAAAGTGAGGATGCAGCTTTGCCTTTAAAACAGCAGCAGTTCTCCTCAGTGTTTCAGTCGTTCCTGCATCTTCTTCTTCTTCTTCTTCAGCTGCTTCTGTCTCTTCCTGTTAATCCTGGACTGACTCCATGATGTTGAGATCAGAGACCATCTGCTGCAGGACTCCTTGTTCTTCTGGTTGCTGAAGATAGTTCTTTATGACTCTGGCTGGATGTTTGGGCTCGTTGTCATGCTGCAGATGATCAGACGCCTCCCTGATGGTGCCGCATTATAAATAAGAACCTAAACATCTAAAGTGCCTAAAATATTTGCACTGTACTGTATAAACTATATTATGATTTCTATCATAAAATTGTCATTATTGTAACTACAGCTTTTGAGTTTGCCTAATGCAACACTCTCTGTAAGTAAAAAACAACAAATACTCAAATTACTGTAATAACACAAAGAAAAGCAGCAGACTCTCACATTAGAGATAATCAATTATTAAAATAGTTGCCAATTAAGTCTTCTCGTTCAATCAACTAATCGATTAATCGTTCCAGCTCTTGTTGGTTTATAGTGTCTGTGACACAAAATGAGCCCAAACAGGAAACATTACCTGCTTCTGTACCTGCGTACTACGAAAAAACAATGATTTACATAAACATCAGAAAAACAGATGAGATGTTGACATCAGGAAGTTGTAATATTCTGTATTACATGTAATATGGTCCTGAGCCTTCAAGGGTTTGAAGATACGAATATTTAGGGGTGTGCCCGATAACAATTACGTTATTCAGCAAAGCACAAATAGTGTTTTTTACGAATATTTGTTTCATACGAATATTTTAAAAATTATTTGTATTCAGGAAGAAAAAAAAACCCCATCAAATACCAGCGTGCAGGTCGGTTACATCGTTATCTCAGTGTCTCTCCTCTGCTCCGCTGTGACGTCTATCAGCAGGTCTCAACGAGGGGAGTCACATCCACCTGCTACATGACGCACATTTCCTAATTTGGACATCAGAGTTACTGACACATCCAAAGTGCTGCCGAGGGACTCTCCATAACCTGCTGTTCCTCTTCTCCTTTCTACAAAGTTAGGTTGTAAAAAATAGGCAATAAATGAAAAGTGCAAAGCAAGAATCACCTTTGAAGTTACACCTGCAATGAGGTGATGAGTAAAGTTTTAGTTCAGTAGTCAGCGCAGTCGTCTATGATCTGGGA